>NC_070587.1:1991252-2066252 GCF_027409825.1 Scomber japonicus | reverse complement strand
TAAAACCAGTAAGGAAGAACTTTCACCTAGTTAGTAGAAATCTGTGATAAATAAAACATAAGAATAATATTTTGTGATATGTGATGATTGTTGCCAGACTATTTTATTAGAGCTGAGAAATGTTTTTAAGTGGAACCTTTGCAAACAGTAATGAATGGAGGGTACATTTTAACATTATAAAAACCATGACTTTTACATATGTGAATTTTTTTAAAAGCCTAAAATGTAATCTACAAACGTCTACTATTACAAAGATCTGTAAGCTTCTTTTCTTTATTCATAGATCCTCCAGGACATGATGCACGAGATTGACTACGATCACGATGGCACAGTGTCACTGGAGGAGTGGATCCAGGGAGGAATGACCACCATCCCGCTGCTGGTTCTGCTCGGCCTGGAGACAGTGAGACAGAGCACAGAGATCTTTTGCATATGCTAGTGGTGCTAGTCATGATCGGGAGCGTACCTATGTTCCCCGATCGCGGCTAACTCGGTTGCTAGCTCAGCGGCTAACTCCACTGTTAGCTCGGCTGCTAATTCGGCTGCTAGCTCGGCGGCTAACTCATCTGCTAACTTGACTGCTAACTCGGCGGCTAACACAGCTAACTGGCTAACTGTAGACAGGAAGATCATCCCTATGTTCCCCGGTCACATACAAAACGGGGAACATAGGACCGTTAGCCAGTTAGCTGAGTTAGCCGCCGAGTTAGCAGCGGAGTTAGCCGCCGAGTTAGCCGCGATCGGGGAACATAGGACCCGAGGAACATAGGTACGCTCCCATCCTAAACATGAGGACAAATTGGACAAATTAAAATTTTGATGTGATGTTGGCGCTGATGAAAAGTTAGGGAATCACCAAAATATTACAATTCATCCTGCGGGGGGAACATGACTGTCTATACCAAATTTCATGGCAGCATATTCAATAATTGTTGATACTGTCTGTTCGAAAGTAGTGGACCGACAGACTGGCATAGTCATCCATAAGCCACTGGCTAAAACATTTTAAAAGTACTCCTCTTAAGTAGTCCAAGTTTTATGTATCCACGTGTAGGCTCAAACCATAGACTGTATATAAGAAACAGACGTAACATCCGTGACGTCACCCATTGGTTTATGGACTGCTGCTCGGAAGCCAATAGTATGCTGGGAATATGCTGGGAAAAAAAGAACACGGATTCTACTTATATGGGCATGAGGCGGAGTCATGGACGGACGTATGGGCGGGGCCAACGGCGGAGCGGGGAGGCTGCGATTGGTTGCGAGGGCTGGATCTCGAGGACATTGGTCAATCAACCTGTCAATCAGGACGTAGCCACGCCCTAATGCATACCCTGCTTTATCGTCACATATAAAATCAGGGAGGTCAAAATGTCCCAAATGAACATCATACTGCATTGAAGAAGGCTTTAAACTAGCGATTGAGACCATAAACACATTTTGAAAACGTTTACTGAGGTTAGAAATCAAGTGAGAAGTTGGTGAATTCTCCATTGACTTGTATAGAGACGGTCGCCCCCTGGTGGCCTTTTGATAGAATGCAGCTCTAAGTTACTTCCACATTGGCTTCTTTTCAGAGGACAGGAACTCCCCGCCTGGCTCAAACACATGGACTGTCAATGCAATGTGCAACCTTAACATTAGATGCCACTAAATCCTACACTCTGATCCTTTAACCCTGAACCTCCCTGGGGACTCAAAGGCCAATAGCTGCAGATGCCAATAATGATTGAACCTAAGGGTAATGTGTTGTGCAGACAGTTAAAAGGATGCTCAGTCAACCTGGTTTGGTGGATTTTTTTTCTATAAATAAAAACAACTATTAATAACTTGACACAGGTTACTATTTTAGATCAGGTATCTTAGTGGTTCAAAGCTATTTTTGTTTCAGCAGCAACTCCAATATATAAATAAATATCATCTCGCATCCTACAAGTGTTTCAGTCACAAGTTTACCAGTCTCTCCTCAGCTCCTTTTACTGTACTTCAATACACTCCATTCCTCTTCTGCAAGATGATTATGCTAATCACTCTAAGGTCACAGCAGCAGTTTTAAATCTGTTCTCTAATGGCTCTGACTCATTGTTAATGACTTTCAATGATTCATAGTGTCAGCCAATTTACTCAAATCTAAATCTAACGTTTATTTTTCCTTTCTGGTACCACCTAAAAAAAAGACTAAAGGCACAGTGACTATTCTTCTCCATGCCACAAATATTCATCATCATCATTATTAAAACATTTGCATTTCATAATTGAGCTGATAACAGATCACACACTCCACAACTATTCATACACATGTGTTTCCAACCAAACTGCTGCTTTGCCACCCCAAACTATTACTGTACAAACCCCATCAGTTGCTGCTGCTGTTCATACATTCTCCACTAGATGGAAGCATTTGACCACCTCAAGTCTAAAATCTCTACCAGGTATATTTTTTTATGAATGAATATTACAGCAAAGGAAAGACAGCTGCACCTTTACTGTCTTTCCTGGATTTGAACTAAATGTCTTGAAGTGAGAAAAGTAGATTAAACTAAAAAAAAGCAACCAAAACATCTTAACAATCATCTTAGCTCTATGATTCTCTCATCAGAATATTAAATAAATGAATGAAGCTGTCGATGCCTCACATAGTCGATCAACCGGTCAATTAATCATTTTATCTGTTTTTTCTTGCTGCAGAATGTTAAAGATGACGGGCAACATGTGTGGAGACTGAAGCACTTCAACAAGCCAGCCTACTGTAACCTGTGTCTCAACATGCTAATTGGACTGGGGAAGCAGGGACTCTGCTGCTCATGTGAGTAATTCACTTACCATCGAAGCCTCGAAAGATGCATTGATTTGTACAGATGCAATATATGATATACTGGAGAAGTATTGTCTCGTCGTGTGTTGCAGTGATGAAATGATGGATGTTAGGCTACTCTGTGATCAAATTTACATAAAAAACAATGGAGTCTAATTTATCACCTGGCCCTGGAGAAATGTTGTAATTAGCCTGGGGTCTAGTTGTGAGTTTCAGTTTCCCACGATGGTCTGAAAGCTGTTTTTTAGACTTTTTTGACTGGAAAGAAATGTGAATGGGAAACACTAAATTCTGCAAATGTAAGAAAATGATCACAACAAAATATCAGCTGAAGAAAAGAGAGAATGAAGCCCCTCTACAACAGGCTAAACATCCTTTATTCTATGTTTTTATTGATTTCCAAGCAATAAAACCTGCTTTTATTTCAACCTCACTGACCATTTTCCCCATAAGGCCCAACATGTTACTTAAACCCCTGTGTATAATAATGTATAACACTTATAACTGTATGAAAAGTATGTTTTTTCTCCTCTGTGCTTGCTCTTTTCTCAAAATGCTTCTTTTTTTTCTTCTTTCTTTCCCAGTCTGCAAGTACACAGTCCACGAGCGTTGTGTGGCTCGCGCTCCGCCGTCTTGCATCAAAACCTATGTCAAATCCAAGAAAAACACAGAGGTGCGTCCAATTGGAGTGTTTACTAGTCGGCACGCTTGGATCAGCGATGCTCCACGGAGCTTAGGATGAGGGTTTTTCTTCCTCTAATGGAATTTAAACAACTCAATCTGCTACAAAGCATTGCTAATTACAAGGATAAGCCTGCTTTAAAGACACAAACACAGACAGCATCATTTGTTTGGCCTCATTCTTTCTTTTTTTTTGTTCTCTTATGTATGTGCTTTTTTCTCCTTCCTTCTTCCTTTCTTTCTTGCTTGTTTTCTCTCTCTTGCTTTCTTTAGTTGTTGTGTCACTTGTGCCTTTTCTATATATCTTGTTTTTCTGCACCATGTTTCTTTTCTCACTTCTTTCACTCCCTGAATGCTGTCTCTCGCTCTCTCCACAGGTAATGCTCCATTTCTGGGTGGAAGGGAACTGCCCCACCAAGTGTGACAAGTGTCACAAAACCATTAAGTGTTACCAGGGCCTGACTGGTCTCCACTGCGTGTGGTGTCAAATCACAGTAAGCCGCCTCCCGAGGAGAGGCAGCCACCTCCTCATTATATTCCCACTGCTTCTTGTTGTTTAGGGTTTCGTTTTTGCACCTCTGATAACTCCAAAGTCATTCCACCAATTTACACCCAGAAGACACTTGTTTGTGGTTGTAAGTTAAAAGAAAATAAAACAG
Organism: Scomber japonicus; assembly: GCF_027409825.1. Lineage (NCBI taxonomy): Eukaryota > Metazoa > Chordata > Actinopteri > Scombriformes > Scombridae > Scomber > Scomber japonicus. The sequence goes on along the minus strand of NC_070587.1, from coordinate 2,062,097 downwards.
AGGCAATGACACATGTAATGCAAATAAATCCTGAATATACACCCGAAAAACGTCCAGTTAAACATCTTCTGTTATTTGACACAAGCTGGCTGTTAATAACGGGTTCCACCTCTTCCAGCTCCATAACAAGTGTGCCTCCCATGTGAAACCTGAGTGTGACTGCGGACCCCTGAAGGATCACATCCTGCCCCCCAACTCAATCTGCCCTATCGTCCTGGTAAGACATTGCTTGTGACTGGTCAGCGGTCCCATGGCTGAGTGAACATGACCTTGTTTGGTTCAGTGTTATTTGAAGATGCAATCATCAGCCTGTGTTCTCCTACTGAGCTCTGAAATGGCAAAAGATTCTTTTTTTTTTCTCAAGGATTTATTTTCAAAGTTGATTTCAGGAAAAAATACACAACAAATTGCTCATTATCTCACAAATTGTCCACTTTATGATATCATTATAACCTCTATTGTTGTAAAAGCTGTGTATTTTATGAATTAAGAAACATCTCCTTGGAAATAAGAATCTGTTCGTCATGGCAAAAGGTAGCAGAAAAATATTAAATCCCCCCCCAAAAAGAGGAAAGAGGACACTTTTTAAAAATTATTTGGATGTTTCTACATTATATATATTTCAGTTACATTATATTTTCCACATGCTTTGTTTAAACAGAGGAAATTTAACATATGCCTATAAACCGAGCTTAAACTCAGATAAGATTAGAACAATGGTCTCATAACTGTCTTAATTTTTCTTATAATCAGTACCAGATTTAATCATTCTTTCAAGGTAACTTTGTGGAAAATGACTAGTATACAGTATTACAGCCCAGTAAAATTAAGCGTCACTGATTTATTTTCCAACATGATGCTCTGAATGCGATTTCAAAGCTGTAAATGTATTTATTCATTTATTTTATTGACCTAAAGGCAGTCAGAAAAACAGGTTAAGACAACTGTCACACACTGAAAAGGAGAGCTATAATATCCAGTTAATGGTTATCTATCTAACTACAATATGGACTATTTAACAACCTCGCTGCTTGACCTTTGACCCCAAGGAAAGGCAGTCAACGGTGAGGAAGGACTCTCGGTCCAGCCAGTCGAGCCGAGGGAAGATGCAGCGAGCCAACTCAGTCACAGTGGATGGTCAAGGACTGCAGGTACAGTAAAGCTCAAATCTCAGTCTTTAATATCAGTGTTGGTGTCTTCTCCATTTCATTTGCACCGTGCAGTGTAGATAAAATACACTCCAATTTACATACAGTGATCATTTCAGTTTCTTAACATACTGATCTCAGTGATAAAAGGGTTAAACTGTAGTTGGGCAGGGCAACAGAAGAACTGGAACATGATTTTTTGAAACCACTTCAACCATATTTTGTTGAAAAATTACAGCTGTGGATGAGTTTTCCCATATTCTGAACCAATAAACACGCTGGACATATTTCATGAGACTCTCGTGAGATAGCGTCTCTCAATTCTTCATTTGTAAATCTGTTTTGTAAGCACTGGTTGTAAACTGACTCACAACTTTAATAGTAAGCAATAAAGACCATTTTAAGAGTGTTTTGCTGATGTAATTGTTTTCTCAGATGGAAATAAAATTTTGAAATGAACCTCTGCAGTTGGTCTTGGGACATATGATGGGGCTCGGCAGGCCCTGCTGATAATCAGGATCATACAGCAGAGCCCAGTCCAGCCTGATCCTCTCTAATATCTGTCAGCCAGCATGCTGGCGATGGAAACCTGCCGCCGTCTGTGGCGACTGCTCGTCTACGCGTGGCTGGGAGAGAAATATGATGAATCATATCCCAGGCACATCCATCTATGCCTCTCGCCGGCTAACCAGCATAATAATCAAGATTATTATTTATAATTACAGGAAGTAATGGATCACTCTAGACTGGACAGGGAGCTCATTAATTCACCCTTGGCCTGCTGGGATAGCAGACAGGGGGAGTTAAGCGCTTCATCTGTGTCAGGGAGAGCACTGGGTGAGTTGTTTCAGACTAACTGCAGGAAGGGCAATTCAAACAGGGGCCGCTGGATTAGAGCTTGTTTATGTGGCGCTTTGTGAGTTCGGCCTCGGGCACCTCGGGCACCGCGGGCTCGGTCTGTCCTCACAAACTAGAACATCTTTTCCCACGTCACACGAGACAAACTGCCTCGCCACTTAGGAAGCGGTAGCTAATTGCTATTACGACTGAATTGTGAATCATGAGTTATCAGGTTAAGAGTATTGATTGACTGTTACTGTAGATAGATGGCTTGTTTTACTGTACTGTACATCCAGCGCTGTCCGGCTACTGAAACCTGAAGAACAGTCTGCATCTGCTGTAAAATCATTCACCATTCACCAACTTAAAATAAAATACATAATGAATAATAATAAAAAAATGATGAATTTTGAGTGAAAACTGGACAAAAGGAGTTGATGATTGATAAAAACTACTAAAAAAAACTCATCAAAAAGCCAAACCGCTGAATAAAGGGATGACATGTTCCTTCATAACCATAAACACAATCACTTTAGTTAGTTTTGACTTTATCTCAGGTGCTGTGAGTACATACGAGTTTGTTAAATATGTATTATTCCACAGTGGAAAATAGTCCCTATATATTATATTTTAAAAAAACACGGTGCCCATTTGTTTGAGGAAATTATTAAGCATTTTTTTTAAAGTACAGCTATGTATTTGGGACCTATTTTCAATGATTTGTGTCTTAAGGGGTAACTGGTGGGCTTGGGGCTGAGAGCCAAAAGACTAAAAGACAGATTCATCCATTAGTTAGTTTGCATTTTTTAGGGATTATTTGTTGGTTTTTAAATTCATTAGATTAGATCATCAAATAAGAAACATGCAAGTAACATTTGGATCTGATTTATTTTCTAAGAAAGTGGCTTTAAAATACATTTCAGGTGACTTTTATCACTGCTCTCTTCTCTATAATTAGGTATTATAATTAACACAAGATTCAATTTGGACTCAGGCAAAGGAATAGGGAGCACCCACACCAAGTCATGGCCAGGTGCCACTTGTGCATCTTCTCAATGCAACAGGAAAAACCATGAAATGTTATAAATACTGTATCATTGTGAGTTCCACTATGAATGAAAAGTGTGGTGCAAATGAAATGTATTATTTATTATTATGATTATTATTATTAAAATGAGATCAGATGACAGGCACAGCTTGTGGAAGTGCTGTGTATATATATACACACATGATAAAATATTTGAGGGATGTGGCTTGAAAGTGAATTCCTGTGAAGCATCCTGCAGCCTCCAAACACACCAACCGGTTTGTTTTGACATCTCCCATTCAGATCACAACAATAGAGGGCACTCATCCTCTGCTAGTGTTTGTCAATCCGAAGAGCGGGGGGAAGCAGGGAGAGAGGTAAGTACACAATCTGTCTCAACATGCTACAAGAGGCCTCTAAATCCCTGCTCCTCAGTCGCAGAGGGAAGAAGGCAGCCGCATGGCCTCTGGCTGCCAAGTGCTTTAGGCTTACTTAGTCAAATAAAAACACAATAACATTTACCTAAAGCGCTGGCCGCCTCCACCATCAGCTCACATACACCCCCTCCCGCCCCCCCGCCCTCCCGCCCCTCCCCCCTTCCTCCCCAAACTCCTCTCCTCAGACACTCTCCGAGCTGTCACGTCTCTGGCTGGTCCCCCTTCTTTAACCCAGGGCTAATTGGGTTATTACTGAAACATATTCATTCACTCCTTATTACGCAGGGCCCTCATTTGTTTAAATTATGAGATCAAAATATGACTTCAGCCAGTTGATATAATGAAATTGAAATTAAAATGAATTAGTCTTTCTAATGGTTTCTCCTCAAGGGGACTTTGGGTATGTCCCACCCCGCTGCCCAGTCCACCACTGCCTTGTCACGCTCTGATGATGTCGGATGTTGGTCTGACACAAAATCCACTTTTTTTTTTTTAAGCCTAACTCTGTGATATATGAGTCTGATGTTTGCATTGTGAGTTTCTGTTTTATTTTCTTTATGTTGTGGACAGATGGTTTTATTTTGATTTATTTTTTTATCTTTTTATCTTCACTCCTGCAGGATTTACAGAAAGTTCCAGTATCTTCTGAACCCGAGACAAGTGTACAACCTGGCCAAGAATGGACCCATGCCAGGGTACGTATAGGTCATGTAGGTCATTTTCTATATTTGAGGGTTTTTTCCAACTATAGAAAATAATAATATATCCACATTTATATCCTGGGTAGCGACAAATAACCTATATTGCATGAAGAGAGCAAATAAAAAGCTGCATTTTCTTAAAACATCTTTATTTATTAATGTATGTTACACACTTTATTGATTACTAGTTTAAGGTTTTTCAATAATAAAACGTGTTTAAAGTGCATTACTGTATTTTCTTTGACTTAATTTGTTTAATTAAGGACAGTAAAATACAAAAGGACAGTTAAGAAGTGTACTCCAATTATTTTTTTGCAACCAGTTTGTTAAGAAAGTAAAAATTAACCTTGAAAACTGAACATTTGCTCTCAAAACACGTTCCAACTATCCTCAAGTTGCATTTCAAGCCATTTCAATCATTTTTAATCCTTAATATGATGTTATTAATTGTTATTAATATCAAAATAGAAAGAGAAAGAAAGAAAGACAAGGAAAGAAGGAGTCATGATTCCTCCTTTTCTTAGTTACCTCACAAATCATATTAGCTAATGACTGTCTGTTTGCAAACAGTGTTTTCTGTTGCCTGAGTATACAATAATAACCACCATCACATGCAAGAGAGGCCTTTAGTATTAGACCCCTCACTCAGTTCCTTCACACAGCACAGACACAAATGAGGTGAGTTCACACATAACAAATCCTGGAGACGACAGTATCATGCCGTAGCTTCAGACAAGCAGCAGCTCCATATGCATAAGCTTGTATGTGAACGGAGAGACGCTGACTCGGATGACTGACAGATAGAGAGAGGTGAATCTCTCGCCATACCACATGTGATCATGCATACAGACGAGTAGCTCACCACAGGCTGTAGGTGCAGGCGGCATCGCGTTTCCTATGGTTCACATCTGTGATTAAGAAAATGAAAGGAACATTTATATGCATAAGACTCCTTCACTTTGCTGTTTGTGCTCAGCAGCGTTTAAACACACAAGAATGCCTCGCCGCCGTGCTGCCACGTTGTTTGGCTTTGATTAAATGTGAAAACAGAATCTTTGCGCCTTTATAAAAAATAAATACACAGCGGCACACACAGGGTACAAAAACTCCACAAGCTTTTTTGGACTGTCTGCGTGAAGAGCTGGTGCACCTCTCATGTCACTGATTGTTCCAACGCAGCTCAAACTTTTTTTTTTTTGGGACTGACCTTGTGTGCATGAACTGTTTCTCTTTTTATTGATGTCCCTGCACGTGGCCCAAGCATCACCTGCATCACCAGCTGAACCAGAGCCTCCTCCTCAGAGCTGAGAACATTCCAGATGACCTTGCTCCACTGTAACCTCGTTAATATTTTGTCAAGTGTACGCACTGCAGCGCACATTAGCGAGGTGAACGGTCACCGTCGGACACTGCAGGCCGAGGCCGCCGCACACACTGCTGTCAATTAGCTGCCTCACTAATGCAATAATGGCAAATTAAGTGTTTGTTTCTTGGTATTTAAATATCCCCAAAGTTGCCTTTCATGTTCGCGGCCGTCTGTTTTGCGTCTAACATGGTTTGTGGTCCCAGTTGGAAGTAATTGAGCGAATCATTTACCCGCCATACGAGGCTCAGAGGCTGGCTCATTCAGTTAGGGCTTTGTTATTGTGAAGGAACGGAAGAAGTTGGACTGAACATTGCCTGTCATGATCCAATTAGCCCTCAACCAGGCAGGCTAGCTCGCTCAATGAGTAATTGTCAATGCGACATGTGTTATTTTGTGGGATTAGAGGGGTGTTTTAGTGGAAGCAGTGTGTGTGTTGTGGCAGTGGGCTCAAAAATATGCTCATGATGATGATGAAAACATATTTTACACTTATTTTCAAGAGGGATGGAGTAATGATATCAAGCTGAGATGGTTTTTAATAAACCTTTAAAACCATTGCTTTATCCAGCCTGTCATTAAAAAAAAAAAATCAAAATAGTCCGAATATAAACTAAAGAAATGTAATAAACTATAATTCAATCACAGTAATAATCAAGTATCACTTTAGACAGCATAACAACTTCTTAAAACCTTGAAATTGGAAGCAACATTAAAATGAAGGAAATACTGAAGAATATGTGGAAACAACCCTGGCTGCTTCAGAGCTTAAAAGCTTGGTAGCAGTTTCTCGCCTCCTAACTGGAGTACGTAAGAGGGAGCACATAACTCCCATCCTGGTCTCCCTCCACTGGCTACCTGAGCACTTTAGAGTCCATTTTAAGATTATTTTATTTGTTTTTAATCTTTAAATGGTCTGGCCCCGCTCTACGCTCCTGCTCGGTGCCTCAGGTCAGCTAATCTGCTGCTCCTGGAGGTACCGAGGTCAAAGTGGAGCCTTTTCTGTAGCTACTCCTAAACTATGGAACCAGCTTCCTTTAAATATTAGACAAGCCAAGGGAGGAAGGAAGGATGGGAGGAAGAAGGAAGGGTGGAAAGGAGGAAGGAAGGAAGGAAGAAGGGATGAAGAAGGAAGGAAGCTCCTCACTGTCCATTTTTAAAACTCGTCTTAAAACCCATTTTTATTCCTTGGCTTTCAACCCAGCATGAGACTCTGCTCCTGTTTTAATTGTTTTATTGTTTTTAATTTGTTTTAAAAACAATAAAACAATTATCTTAATATTTATTTCCTGTTAATTGTTTTATGTTCCTGTGTTGTTTTATCTATTTATTTTTTTTTATAAATAAAGTTGAGTTGAGTTGAGAGTTTATTTGTTGCCTCTGAGGGAAGACCAATTTATATAGATAACAGCAAATAGAATAAATAAGTACAACAGTTCTACCAAAAGATGTACTTTTATGAAACTTATAATAATAATTCAGTTAATTATTGAGGTTGTAGTTAGTGGTGGTATACTGGTATACTGGAGTGTATTATATTATTACATATTTAGTACATATTACACTTAAGTAGGTTCATTTTTACTTTTACAGCTTAGTAAGGGTTAGGGTAACCCTCCTCCTTTCCTTCCTTCCTCCATTCCTTCTCTCCTTCTTTTCTTCCTCTTTTCCTCCTTACTCATTCCCTTCCTTCCTTCCTTCATCCCTCCCTCCTTCCTTCCTTCCTTCCTCTTTTCCTCCCTCCCTCCCTCCCTCCTTCCTACTTTCCTTCCTTACTTCCTCCATTCCTTCTCTCCTTCCTTTCTTCCTCTTTTCCTCCTTACTCATTTCCTTCCTTCCTTCCTTCATCCCTCCCTCCCTCCTTACTCCTTTCCTTCCTTCCTACATTCCTTCCTTCCTCTTTTCCTACGTCCCTCCGTCCTTCCTCCTTTCCTTCCTTCCTTCGTTCCTCTTTTCCTACGTCCCTCCCTCCTTCCTCCTTTCCTTCCTTCCTTCTTCCCTCCTTTCCTTCCTTCCCTCCTTCCTCTTTTCCTACCTTCCTTCCTCTTTTCCTACCTCTCTCCCTCCTTCCTCCTTTCCTTCCTTCCCTCCCTCCCTCCTTACTCCTTCCCTTCCTCCCTTCCTTATCTCCTTACTTCCTTCCTCTTTATTCAATGGTTAAACACCAGAAGACAAACCTTCGGGAGCAGGGCCTTCAGTGTGGTAGCTCCTACACTGTGGAACTCGCTCCCTCCTAACATTCACCAAGCACCAACTCTGGACTCTTTTAAATCATTGTTGTTCCTGCAGGCTTTTGCTAAATGTGTGTTTCTTGTTAATGTGAAGCAACCTTGGGTTTCATGAAAGGCGCTATACTAAATAAAGTTATTACTGTTATTATTATTATCATACAAGAGAATGTATGTAAAGTTAAAAACAGCTAATTGTGTGGCAGTAATGTGCAGAGTTGTTTGTTCCAGGTTGAACTTCTTCAGAGATGTTGCTGATTTCAGAGTGCTGGCCTGTGGAGGGGACGGCACGGTGGGCTGGATCCTGGACTTCATAGGTACAGAATATGTTGTACAATTTATAATATGCAAAAACTAATGTAACAAGAATTCAGAGTGCCTGTTCCTCTTCCATAGGATCAATTATGTTTATATTTAGAAGAAATACAGTTTTTGTTTTAACATAACTTTACAGACATTTCAAGTGTTACAGATATGGCACAAATTAATAGTCTGTTTAACCCTCGTGTTGTCCTTGAGTCAAGGAAGGGTGGAAGGAGGAAGGAAGGGAGGAAAGGAGGGAGGAAGAAGGAAGGAAAGGAGTGAGGAAAGGAAGGACGGAGGAAAGAAGGAAGGAAGGAAGGTTTGAAGGAGGGAAGAAAGAAGAACAGAGGAAGGGAAGCAAAAGGGAAAATAGGAAGGGAAGAATAAAGGAAATAAGGACAGAGGAAATAAGGAAGGGAGGAAGGTAGGAGGGGGAAAGAAAGAGAGAAGGAGGAAGGAGGGAAGAAAAGAAGGAGGGAGGGAGGAACAAAGGAAGGAAGGGAGGAAAGAGAGAAGGAGGGAGGGAGGAAAGACAGATGGAAGGAAGGAAGGAAGGAAGGAAAGAAAGAGAGAAGGAGGGAGGGAGGAAAGACAGATGGAAGGAAGGAAGGAAGGAAGGAAGGAAGGAAGGGAGGAAGGGAGGAACAGTCAAAACAGGGTCAATTTGACCCGGGAGGACGACACAAGGGTTAAGAAAGTAAAAAAGGAGAAACGGATAGATAGGACGAGGAGAAAAACAGACAAAAAATATCTGGAAAAATAAAAAAAATTAAATATAACATTGATAAAAATAAAATACTCATCTTACAACTTAAAGGCAGCCCCCACCCCTGGCACCCCTCATGCTTCATACATATTCAAAGCATAAATAAATACAATTACATGCAATGTAACTATCCTTCCAACTAGGCATGGGCTGGTATGAGATTCTGGCGGTATGATAACCATAAGCAAAAATATCACGGTTTCACGGTATGGTAGTATTGTGATTCCAGCTCTAAAATGTTCCTAAAAGGAAGAAAAATAAAGACAGACATGTTAATTTAACCTGAATCTGTAATGACAGTGTGAGGGGTCGTGATACTCTACGCTGCAGCTGCTCCACCTGAGGGATTTCTGACCAGCACTTCCTGTCTCTGACCAGCACTTCCTGTCTTTGACCAGCACTTCCTGTCTATAACCAGACTAAAAAGTGAGAGTCACTCCCTTTTCCTAAACAGAGATTAAGCTCGTCCTCCTGTTGTCCTCGAGTCAAGGAAGAAGGAAGGGAGGAAGGAAGGAAGGAAGGAAGGAAGGAAGGAAGGAAGGAAGGAAGGAAGGAAGGAAGGAAGGAAGGAAGGAAGGAAGGAAGGAAGGAAGGAAGGAGGGAGGGAGGGAAGAAAGGAGGGAGGGAGGAAGGAAGAAAGGAAAGGAAAGGAAAGGAGGAAGGAAGGAGGGCAGGAAGGAGGGAGGGAAGTTAGGAGGGAGGGAGGAAGAAAAGGAAGGACATAAGAAAAGAAGGAAGGAGGGAAGGTAGGAAGGAAAGGAAGGGAGGAAGAAGGAAGGAAAGGAAGGACCAGCACTTCCTGTCTTTGACCAGAGTAAAAACATCTCATACCTTTAGGAACGGTATGACAGAACATTTGGAGGTTTCGGTTATCGTGGCTTTTTCATATCGCGGTGAACCTTGAACACGGTTATCATCCCATGCCTACTTCCAACCATGCCTTACACCCCTCTATGGCACATCCCTTATGTAGTTCCCATATAGACTTCCCATATCTGACTCATTTTACTTGGAACATTATTAACCACTAGCAACCATCTTTTCAAAAGGCAGCAGTCTCTGTCATGAGTTTTAACCACTCCACAAGCTCAGGTTTGTACAGAATATGTTGTACAATTTATAATATGCAAAACAAATGTAACAAGAATTCAGAGTGCCTGTTCCTCTTCCATAGGATCAATTATGTTTATTTTTAGAAGAAATACAAACTCTCAAACCTCTCTCGGATGCTACAGCACATTTACTCATACTGTCTTCAGTTTCTGATAATATACAACACTCCCATTTCCTTTTTTTTGCTAAAAAGAAAAAAAGAAAAAATGCATTTGTTTTTATTAGTTTTTTAAAGCCGGCAGCACTCTCTTGTTGTTCAGCCTGAAATGGTAAAGCGTACTTTATGGTTTGTATATAAACACTTTCATTACGTCCGAGCCTGCGTATTCAGGGGTGGTAAAATAGGATGATTACATGAGTTGGGAAAACAACATATTAGTCATCATTTGAGGAAAAAAACAAATCACCTGGCCTCCTCTATTTGGTCTTGAAGACGTGTTACTTGTTCGGGCACTCAAAAATTGCCTCAATTTTTTATCAATCAAAACAAAGAGAGGTAATAACCGTCAGGCAAAATGTGTCTCTTGAAATAGACTGTACAACTGGACATTCGTATTTACTTGTAGTTTTTACTTGTGGGGCAGCAAAATGGGATTTGATGCTTTTCTTTGCAAGTCTTGCTGTGAGTTTTTTTTTTTTTTTTTTTTTTTTGGTTTGGCCTTGTTTCGTAATGTGTTGTGATATTTGTCCCGCTGCTCCAGATAAGGCCAACCTGGACAGGAACCCCCCCGTGTGTATACTTCCTCTTGGCACGGGCAACGACCTGGCAAGATGTCTGCGATGGGGAGGAGGTACTGGACTTAAAGACATAACGGAGAATAAAAACATGGCCTGAATTCACTGTACACACATTCATAGTTAAAGCATATAAACCACCACACCATACTTTAACTCAGTGTTAATGTTAATTATATGTGTTTGAATTCACACAAAACTCAGGTTGTAATAGTTGAGAAATTAAACTGAGGAGTTTGTTACCCATTGGGGACAGCAAAACTGACCATTATATGTTTTTATCACCTATTAAATATAACTATATTCAGAAATTGCAAATAATTCATGTTGTCAGGGTGAATAAAGCCTTGAAATCAGGATTTAGACCGTTATGGACACTAAAACTCACTTTTTTGGACTATGTTGTATAATTTTAGCCCCTCCTTAAGACTGTAACACCTACAGCATCTAATCATTGGCATGATCTGTGATATATTAAGGGCTTACAAAGATGCTGACAAGGCTTTCATTGAGCAAAAAATAAAAATCAACCATCATAAAAATAGTACAAGTACATAAAAATAAGGAAAATAATTTTTAAAAGTGTATTTCTGTTCACACAAACTACATCAGCAAGTGCCAGAAGCAGTCCTAGACCTATTTGAACACTCTTCTGTTCTTCTTCCCGAGGCTATGAGGGTGAGAGCCTCCTGAAGATCCTGCGAGACATCGAGAACAGCACGGAGTTGATGCTGGACCGCTGGAAGATTGATGTCACGCCCACAGACAAGGAGGAGCGAGGGGACCCGGTGCCTTACAGCATTGTTAACAACTACTTCTCCATCGGAGTGGTGAGTCACACCTCACACCTCAGACCTCAGACCTTACTGATGAGACTGATCAGAAAAGGACAATGAGTCAACTGCAGAGATCACTCTTTTCTTTTCTCCAGTGTTTAAAAGTTACAGATTGGGTCTCAGGTTGATGATGTCATAATCTGATGTGTCTGATGAGGAAGGAGAGTAGAGAGAGGAAGGAGAGGAGAGAGAGGAAGGAGAGGAGAGAGAGGAAGGAGAGGAGAGAGAGGAAGAGGAGAGAGAGGAAGGATAGAGGAGAGAGAGGAAGGAGAGGGGAGAGAGAGAAGAAGGAGAGGAGAGAAAGGAAGGATAGAGGAGAGAGAGGAAGGAGAGGAGAGAGAGGACGGAGAGGACAGAGAGGAGAGGAGATAGAGGAAGGATAGAGGAGAGAGAGAGAGGAAGAGAAGAGAGAGGGAGGAGAGAGAGAGAGAGGAGAGGAGGAGAGAGATAGGAAGGAGAGGAGAGAGAGAGAGGAGAGGAGAGAGAGGAAGGAGAGGAAGGAGAGGAGAGAGAGAAAGGAGAGAGAGAGAGGAAGGAGAGGAGAGAGAGAGAAGAAGGAGAGGAGAGAAAGGAAGGATAGAGGAGAGAGAGGAAGGAGAGGAGAGAGAGGACGGAGAGGACAGAGAGGAGAGGAGATAGAGGAAGGATAGAGGAGAGAGAGAGAGGAAGAGAAGAGAGAGGGAGGAGAGAGAGAGAGAGGAGAGGAGGAGAGAGAGAGGAAGGAGAGGAGAGAGAGAGAGGAGAGGAGAGAGAGGAAGGAGAGGAGAGAGAGGAAGAGGAGGAGAGAGGAAGGAGAGGAGAGAGAGGAAGAGGAGAAAGAGGAAGGAGAGGAGAGAAAGGAAGGATAGGAGAGAGAAGCACAATGAAAATCAACCATGAAGCTAGAAGGTCCAGGACTGGAATCTGTCATCCGGACGTCTACAGGCCCAGATTACCTGTGAGACCAGAAAGCACAGACAACTCCGGGGAAGAAGTTTAGCTTATTGAATGCATTAATAGAACATGAATGTTAATGGATATAGATGGATGAATAGAGAGAGAGAGAGAGGGGGAGGAGGAGAGAGGAGCCCAGTGCATCATGGGGGAAGGCACCTCCAAGTCACTCTGCATCCTGAGTATAATAAAAGCTTGTCAGTGAACGGCTGACACTGTAACAAGAATCAGGTTTTAGGAAGTGCAGGTGGTCGAGTGGTTAGAGCACATGCCATATACGCAGCCGACCCTGGTTCGAATTCCGATCGGAGGTCCTTTGCTGCATGCTACCCCCCCTCTCTCTCCCATGTTTCCTGTCTGTCTACTGCTAAATAAAGGCGTCTATGCCAACAAAATAGTACACATATTTTTTAAGAATAAAAACTGCAGCTAATCTCCAATTATGAGAACCAAGAGAACATGCCCTATTTTTAACAGTCAGCTGTTTTATGCAAATCTAATTTTCTATCATTATGTTAACTTAACATTAACATATCAGTCCAGTTATTAACCCTTTATTGGGCAAATAATTATATTTGGTAACTTCTGTAAATATCCCAAAATATCCTTCTTTCCTTCCTTCCTTTCCTTCCTTCCATCTGTCCTTCCTCCCTCCCTCCTTCTCTCCTCCCTTCCTTCTTTCCTTCCTCTGTCCCCCTTTCTTCTTCCTTCCTTCCTTCTTTCTTCCCTTCCTCCCTCCCCCTTCTCTCTTTCTTTCCTCCCCCTACCTTCCTTCCTTCCTTCTTTCCTCCTCCCTTCCTTCTTTCCTTCCTCCCTCCTTCCTTCCCATCCTTCCTTCCTTCCTTCCTCCCTTCCTTTCAATGAGTGTCCTATAAAGGGTTAATATATATCATCACTTTTTTTGCCAATTAATTACCAATTAATTCTAGCAAAAGGAAACCAGACACTATATCATTAAGTGGCATGGAACAAAATACACAATACTACCTTTATCTTTTTTATAACACATATTTTGAGCTTCACTTAAGTCAGATCTCACGTCTTTATATCTGATAACTATTGTTATTTTAAAGCAGGCTGGTATCAGATGAGTTCTATAATTATCACACAACCATGAACATATTACAAAGGAAACTATACTTGATTGTGAATGCAGGGTTAAAATAATGGCACACTTGCACATGGCACCTTTTTTTTTAAACCTTTCGCACCAAAGTTGAGTTTAATCACGGTGGCAAACAGACTCAGTGGCAGAATAGCGAAGGTGCCAGTAAACAGCTTAACCCAACTTCAACAGAACAAAGACAGAAGCCACTGAAGTGAAAGGCAAGTACAAGGCAAGGCAGTTTTATTAATATAGCGCATTTCATACACAATGTCAACTCAATGTGCTTTACATAAAACAGAAACATTAAAACATACAATTAACCCCCCCCCCCCATCATAAAAACAAAGTACAGAAAAATAGAAAGAGAGAAATAAAATGCTAGAATAAAGCATTAAATATAAGATTACAGCATAAAATAATAAATTAGCTTTAAAATCATTAAAACGACATAGAGTGCAAATGAAAGATTAAAATGTAAAGTGCTTTAACCCTTTATTGGGCAAATAATTATATTTGGTAACTTCTGTAAATATCCCAAAATATCCTTCCTTCCTTCCTTCCTTCCTTCTTTCCTTCCTTCCTTCCTTCCTTCCTTCCTTTCCTTCCTCCCTGCCTTCTTTCTTCCCTTCCTCTTTTCCTTTCTCCCTCCCTCGTTCTTTATTTCCTCCGTCCTTCCTTCCATCTGTCCTTCCTCCCTCCCTCCTTCTCTCCTCCCTTCCTTCTTTCCTTCCTTCCTTCCTTTCCTTCCTTCCATCTGTTCTTCCTCCCTCCCTCCTTCTCTCCTCCCTTCCTCTCCCTTCCTTCTTTCCTTCCTCCATCCCCCTTTCTTCTTCCTTCCTTCCTTCTTTCTTCCCTTCCTCCCTCCCTCCTTCTCTCTTTCTTTCCTCTCCCCTACCTTCCTGCCTTCCTTCTTTCCTCCGTCCTTCCTTCCTTTCCTTCCTCCCTCCTTCTCTCTTTCCTTCCTTCCTTCTGTCCATCCTTCCTTCCTTCCTTCCTTCCTTCCTTCCTTCCTTCCTTCCTTCCTTCCTTCCTTCCTCCCTTCCTGCTGGTAGTCTGTCTGATCTCTTTGTTCTGGTTAAAACTGGAGCTGTAGCGTTCTGAATGAGCTGCAGCTGTTTAATGCTTTTTTGTGGGAGTCCAGTCAGAAGACCGTTACAGTAGTCGAGTCTACTTGAGATGAAAGCATGAATCAACTTCTCCTGGTCTGTTTGAGACATAAAACCCTTCACTCTGGACTCTGGGTATGTTCTTAAGCTGATAGAAAGCTGTTTTGGTGACTGTTGAAGGTCAAATCTGAGTCTATCAGCACGCCAAGGTTTCAGACTTGGTCCGTAGTTTTTAGAGAGAGTGACTCGAGATGTTTACTGACAGCAATCCTCTTCTCCTTATTTTCAAAAACAATGACCTCAGTTTTGTCCAATTAGTTACTTCTTACTCTAAACAGTGACACAATGACTGTATTGGACTGTAGACTGACATCCTGAATATACAGTAAATCTGGAGGGGGGTTGAATAAAAGCAATACGCAGCACAGCACCTGCAGTAACAGCATAATCACTCAATTTATTTCTTTTGATCACATTCTCGTTAGGCCTTTATTGAGATGTACTCAACCTTCAGCCGCCGCTGATCGATAAACAAGCCTCGTTGTGTGTATCTGCGTGGTCGTCGTATGCACCCATCAGCACACCCCCTCCACCCCCCCCCTCCACCTCTGTCCATCTCCACCATAATGACACTGATTTCACGTAGCTCATGTTAGCCATTACTGATAAATGTCAGGGGGAAATATGGTAATTGACATTTGCAGGTGGCAGAGGAGGGAGCCACTCAGTGTTGTGAGATTCGTATGAACTGTGGCGAGGACATAAGTGATGCATGGCCTTACAAATGTTAGTTGAATAACACCTCCAGCCTGGGCCCCTAATGACCATGTTAGAGGATATTAGAGGACAGGTCTTGTTAACATTGTGATAGAAGAGAACAATGGCTGTAATCAGTCTACAGTGTCGAACATATGGTGATGTGTACAGGGGGAAGTGGGTACAGTGTGAAACAAATTTCAGATCATTCATCCAACTGTTTAAGGGCATTAATTCCCCTGAATAAATGTCAAAAAACGACAATGGATATATATCAAGTTACCTAATCTTTTCTTTTTTTTTTTTTTTTCTTTCACCCAAACAACTTTCTGTATGCTGGGCATGACTCAAAGCTCCTTTTGGACAATATGACTACACTTATATAGCATTAAAAACATCAGAATGAGGTACCAAGATGCTTTATGAACAAGGCAGTTTCAAAAATATAGAAAAAAAGTGTCAATACTTTAAAAACCAACAGCATTCAAAATGTAGGTTTATGTATAAAATGTAGAGAACAGTGATTAAAGACCAGCAAATAACACTTATTATTATTAAATTAGTAATTTCTTTGCAGTATGTATGTATTTGTGTGGTTTCAGAAAAACAATTTGACAGTGCTTAATTGTCCCTAATATCTTAAAACTTTGCAACTTTTAAGAGAAAGATTGAAGTTTTCACCTGATTTGGCTGGACGAACGAGTTGCTGCGTTGAGGGAAGCTAACTGTCTTTGTGCAAACCCTGCAAATCCCATCACAGCAGCATTTCTACTTGTGTATGAAGCTACACCATATTTAGCATGCATCTCCTCAGAAATGTCCCTACATGTCAGCCATTGAGATACCACACTGGGACTGGAAGAAGTGTGATTAGCCAATTTGTGATGATTGTGTTTTCTCCAGTTGATTGTTGATAGTGAAGATATTAAAGCTGAAGTTGAAGAAGTAGCTAAGTTATCTTCTCCATTTAGCTCCAAATCCTTCTCTACTGCAGATATTTCATTCTGTGCCATTGCCCCTCTCTGTCGCAGTGAAGGAAACAATGTAAAAACGCCAAATGCACTGGAGTTTTCTACTGTTCAATAATGAGATGGGAAAATATAGATATATAGAAATAATGTAATTCACTATACTAACTAATGATTAGATTAGACTAACTAAGGCCAAGTCCACATGTACCAAAACGATCTTTTCCCCCTCCGTTTTCCCTGGCATCATTTCAAGAATATTTGCATACACACGGATCCATCTCAACACGACTCAACACGCTACTTCATATTCCAGCCTGTAGGCGGCGCAACATCTAACATCCTCAATCAGTCTGTTTAAGTGTGACTGTGTCATTTTAACAGAGTTACACTCTAACAGGCAGCACTCGGTTTGCTAACACAAACACAATAGTTACTCCTTTGCAGCTGTTTCCCCGCTGTATGTTCAAACACACGGTGCGTTCAAGGACCCGTGGTGCGTTCAAGGACCTGTGGTGCGTTCAAAGACTGTGTTTGGGGCCCGTGATCGTGTGCACTGAAGCAAAGCAGCAAAGCCCCAAACGACTACAAATAATAATTATATTTATGGTGTGTTTACGGTCTGGTTAGGTTTAGGCACAAAAAACACGTAGTTAGGGAAAGATCATGGTTTGGAACGTGGATAGCACTTCCTTAAAGTTACACAACTTGAATCGTCATAGCAACAGTAAACACCATAACAGCGTTGTTCCGAGTAGCAGCTGTAAACATGACACTTGTGGTTGGAAACGGGAAGTGAACCGTGCTCTCCTGCAGCTAGGTCCACTTATTGCCAGGACATTTTATTCCTGTATGAGAGAAGAGGGAGGTCTGCAGTCGGACCCCTCTTGATCACATTTAAATCTCATGCACATGTGCGTGATGATGGAGAAACACACATTCCTTCCATTGGCTTCAAGCTAATGCGATGACTGACAGTTTGAGGGGGTAACAAGGCAGAAAACGGAGCAATGTGTCAGCAATGGTACGCAGGACAGCTAGCCAAGGTAAGCAATGCAGGTTTAAATGTTTTGGGGGGTTTTTTATGTTTGGGCATTTTGCCTTTTATTTATTTTATTTGCCTTTATTTTAACCAGGTCGGTCCCGTTGAGATACAATGACCTCTTTTTCAAGGGAAGCCAAGAAGCCAAGACAGCAGCATAGGAAAGTTACACAATTAAAAACACACAGAAAAGTCACACAACACAGAGATGATAAAATACATGCAAGAGAAAAGCAACAGGGCTAAACCCTAAAACCCAGGATTTACATTAAAACAAGAACAGGTGTGATATGTGGCCGCTCCAATGGCTCTCACAGACAGATGGAAGGAAGGAAGGAAAGGAGTAAGGAAGGAAGGAAGGAAAGGAGTAATGGCTCTCACACGGAGGGTTGATGAGCTCCTTTAGCTTTAAAGTTTTCTGCAATGCATTCCAAGCAGCAGGTGCAGCAAACTTAAATTCAGAACGAACTTTGGGCACATTTAATAATTAAAATTCATTATTTGAAAGTATTTGGTATGGAGGCCAACAGGAAACAGGGAGATAGAGGGGGGGGGGGGGGGGGAATGACCTGGCAACCACTTGACTACCAAGGTGTTCCACTTGAAATGTATTTTTAGTAGGGCTGTCAGCGTTAACGCGTTAATCGCGATTACATTAATGCAATCCATAACGCGTTAATTTTTTTAAATCGCATTTTAATGTTGCAAGCCTTTTTGTCCCTTCTACTCCCCCGTAGACAGCTCCTCTAGCTGTAGCGCTATGCTTTGAAGTGGCCTCCTGCAGTAAACCTACCGCGCTGATGGAAAGTAAGAGAGCTACTGGACTTTTGAACGGCTTGTTTAACTTTAAAACATTTCCAGACGCTTCAGTTGACAAGTCAAAAGTAAAATTCAACCTGTGTCAAACGGAGTTTAACTACCACCGGAGTACGTGGAGTTTGAGTTAGCACCTCCACGCTAAACACCCAGGTGCAGCCAAGCCAGCCTCAGCTCCACCAAAGGACCATTTTGGAGTGTGGGAGTCGCAGCAGAGCCGTGATTGATTCCCAGTTAAGACACTCTGGTAAGAAATGCTTTACATTATGGGCTTAAAACTGCCTTCAAATGGAAAATAACAGGATTTTAAACATGCAATTCAAAACGCGATTAATCACGATTAACTATGGAAATTCTGCGATTAATCGCGATTTAAAAAATTAATCATTTGACAGCCCTAATTTTTAATAATAAGCATCACAAATGTTTTATCAGGGAATAAATGCATTTCTGATCTAAATAAGCTGATTTTTTTTTGTAATATGAGACAGATGATGTGAAGATGTCTGAAAAATACCTAAATGCGGTTAGTTACAGTCGTCCAGACATGAAGGTGTGAATGACTCCATGTGAGAAAAACAGAGAAAATGTTCCAATTTTGAGGATAATTCTCATTTTTGAAAAAATGCTGCATTTACTGGTGTTGGCTCCAAATATGGTTTTCAACACAACCCAATTTTCCTTTGAATGCTCGTTAACACATGCTGTTAACTAAAGCTAAAAACACCCCCAAAAATAATACTGAAGGTTTTATGCAGTAATGAGAACTGTTGATTCCTTGTTGCTGAGCCAAACTTGTATGAGAACATTAAAAAGACAACAAGCTTTCGGCCTGGCTGGTTCATAAAGTCATTATAACCCCTTTTGTCTTTGCTCTGTTAGTGGGATTAGTACCCAGCAGGCGTGATGATGACAAATGAAGTTGTTTGTGGGGGATTAGGAGGACTTTGAGCTCTCTATGGATTTGAGTGCGATATAATATTTTGTGACACATTTTGCATCAAATTTTTTAGCTTTCCGTTGAATGAAAAAAAAAAAAATACAATAAAGACTATGCGACAAGTCAAGCTAATAATTACCTCAGAGATTATGCTGATGAAGGGAAGATTGTTTCTGTAATGACACACTGTTGAAATCAAAAGATCAGCAGTAGCAGCCACCAGTGAGACAGTGAGTGTTACCAACGTATGCTTGAATTTAACCCTTAAACAGGCAACGTGCACCAGGAGATACAGACTCTTTAACCTTCCTGTCGTCTGTTTTGACTGTTTCTTCTTTCCTTTCCTTACTTCCTTCCTTCCTTCCTTCCTTCATCTGTCCTTCCTTCCTTCCTTCCTTCCTCAGATCTAAGTTCAGCTGTTAGGGTAAATGTTCCCTCCTTCTGTCCTTTCTTCCTTCCTTCATCTATCCTTCCTTTCTTCCTTCCTTCATCTATCCTTCCTTTCTTTCTTCCTTCCTCCTCCCTTCCTCCGTCCCTCCTTTCCTTCCTTCTCCCTTCCTCCCTCATTTCTTTCCTTCTCCCTTCCTCCCTCCCTCCTTTCTTTCCTTCTTCCTCCCTCCGTCCTTTCCTTCCTTCTTCCTCCCTTTCCTTCGTACCTTCCTTCCTTCCTCCCTGCTTTCTTTCCTTCCTTCTTCCTCCCTTGCTTCCCTTCCTTCCTCCTTTCCTTCCTTCTTCCCTCCTTTCCTTCCTTCCTTCCTTCTTCCCTCCTTTCCTTCCTTCCTTCCTTCTTTCCTTCCTTACTTGAAGTGCTAATGACATAACTAGTAAGGATTTTTTACATCTAATTTTCCACTCCTGCTTGTTTAAGGGTTAAAGTCAATTATTGAGAATAAGTCATATAAAATGTGGTATTGCAGAATAAAGTAGAAGGGATGAAACATGTCTATTTTCCTCTCATATAACACACATCAGCAGCGTCAGCAGCTAGCAAACTTAACATTTTTAAAAATCCTCGTTACAACCTCATTTTCCAACTCATTTCAATCCCAGGTGACTCTTCCAAAAAAAGAAGGACCATCTTTTTTTTTTTTTTTTTTTCTTCTTCTTCTTGTGTGAATTTTTCCAACCTAACCTTCTGCCGCGGCCCACTGGGATTGAGAATTAATGACGCCATCCCTTTGGGAGGATGTGGAAGTGACGTGAAGTGTAATGATCTCAATCAGGGCCAGGGGTGAGAGACAGAACTAATCACTGAGCGTGCTTCACTACCATAATGCAGTCAGTCGCCCTAATGACCCTGGCACTCCTGTCAAAGCCATTATTCTCCCCCGTTGTGAAAGGCACATCAAACCGCTGGGGCCCACTCATAATTGGACTAAACTTTGAGCTATGAGAGGACATTACACATGTCCTGTATTAATTTGGGTGCCAGATTTTTACATTGGTAATTATTTGAGGGCAGCTAGGGGGAGAGAGAGAGAAAGAGAGAGAGAGAAAGAGAGAGAAAGAGTGAGCTGACACCGTCACTATGCCGCAAGGGTGTCAAAGCCTAAAGATATGAATGTGTCCTACATGTGTTGGTAGTGTGACATGGTGTTCAGATTGTATGGTTTTGTTTTTATATACGAAATTCAAGATCTGAATCTGAAGTTTTAAATGATGGTTTGAAAAAAATGAACAATCACACTACAAGATCCATGTTTTAGCTGTTTTGGGGAATTTCAAATGAGTCAATATCAAAGATGAACTTCAGCTTTTAAGCCAACATAGACAGAAAGTCCTTAAGGTAGAAATTTGGATATCTACCCAGATAGCATGCGAATGTGGGCCACTTGAGGCAATGATCCGGCACTGTAGGCATTCTTCTGGCCTGGACAAAACAGACGTGAACCTAAACTGGCCCATGTAGTAAATGCTACATTTG
Source organism: Scomber japonicus (assembly GCF_027409825.1). Taxonomy (NCBI): domain Eukaryota; kingdom Metazoa; phylum Chordata; class Actinopteri; order Scombriformes; family Scombridae; genus Scomber; species Scomber japonicus. Next base: position 2,041,007 of record NC_070587.1, on the reverse strand, counting down.
GGCCAAATATCACAAAACGAATATGGCCCATCTTTGGCCGAAATATGGCAAGTATGGCAATGACTAATCCGGATGTGAGCCTAAAGAGGCCCACATATAAGGAAACATACTTGGCCCACCTGTGTTGAAACATATTTGGGCCAGTCTTGGCCGAACTGGTTTATTTGGTGTGTTTTTGGTTGACATCTGGCATTGTGATGGCTTGGTTATGGCCCACTTTTGGCAAACATGAGCGGACCGCCCAAGTGCCATCATTCCATGCTGTATGTGGGCCGGATGAACATGTCAGGTGTGGGCCAGATATGGGCCAAAAGAATTTTGCTATCTGGGTACAATTTCATGACAACTGGGCAAACTCATCTACATCAAGTGGTTTGATCAAAAGCTAGGACAGCTACTAAATAGACCTCGTGATGAAATTGTTTTATCAGAGGGTGTTTCCTGACTCAAGAAGGGCATTTTAATTTGACAAGAGTCTATACCAATTTAAATTCAATAAATTGAGTCACCAAAAAAAAAACGAAAAGCAGAAGAACAATAGAAAAGTAAAAGACAAATGAAATAACTTTAATTACACATAATATAATCAATGAATTCCTGAAATCACACCAAAGACAGGCAAAAAGAAGGGAGGAAGAAAGGAAGGAAAGACAGACAGACGGAAGGGAGGAAGGAAGGAAGGAAGGAAGGAAGGAAGGAAATAAGAAGGGAAGGAAAGAAAGACAGGCAAAAGGAAGGGAGGAAGAAAGGTAGGAAAGACAGACAGTAGAGGATGACAGACAGACGGAAGGGAGGAAAAAAGGAAAGAAGGGAGGGAGAAAGGACAGAAGGAAGAAAGGAAGGAAGGAACGAAGAAAAGGAGGAAGGAAGGATGGAAGGAAGGAAATAAGAAGGGAAGGAAAGAAAGACAGGCAAAAGGAAGGAGGGAAGAAAGGTAAGAAAGACAGACAGACGGAAGGGAGGAAGGAAGGAAGGAAGGAAGGAAGGAAATAAGAAGGGAAGGAAAGAAAGACAGGCAAAAGGAAGGAGGGAAGAAAGGTAGGAAAGAGAGACAGTAGAGGATGACAGACAGATGGAAGGGAGGGAGGAAAAAAGGAAAGAAGGGAGGGAGGAAGGACAGAAGGAAGAAAGTAAAGGAAGGAACGAAGAAAGGAAAAAAGGAAGGGAGGGAAGAAAGGTAGGAAAGAGGGACAGTAAAGGACGACAGACAGACAGAAGGGAGGAAAAAAGGAAAGAAGGGAGGGAGGAAGGACAGAAGGAAGAAAGGAAGGAAGGAAGAAAGGAAGGAAATAAGAAGGGAAGGAAAGAAAGACAGGCAAAAGGAAGGAGGGAAGAAAGGTAGGAAAGAGGGACAGTAAAGGACGACAGACAGACAGAAGGGAGGAAAAAAGGAAAGAAGGGAGGGAGGAAGGACAGAAGGAAGAAAGGAAGGAAGGAACGAAGAAAAGGAGGAAGGAAGGATGGAAGGAAATAAGAAGGGAAGGAAAAAAAAGACAGGTAAAAGGAAGGGAGGAAAAAGGTAGGAAAGACAGACAGACGGAAGGGAGGAAGGAAGGAAGGAATGAAGGAAGGAAATAAGAAGGGAAGGAAAGAAAGACAGGCAAAAGGAAGGAAGGAGGGAAGAAAGGTAGGAAAGAGGGACAGTAAAGGACGACAGACATACAGAAGGGAGGAAAAAAGGAAAGAAGGGAGGGAGGAAGGACAGAAGGAAGAAAGGAAGGAAGGAACGAAGAAAAGGAGGAAATAAGAAGGGAAGGAAAGAAAGACAGGCAAAAGGAAGGGAGGAAGAAAGGTAGGAAAGAGGGACAGTAAAGGACAACAGACAGACAGAAGGGAGGAAAAAAGGAAAGAAGGGAGGGAGGGAGGAAGGACAGAAGGAAGAAAGGAAAGGAAGGAACAAAAAAAGGAAGATAGGAAGGAAGGAAAAGAACACAGGATGGCAAGTGGGCCGGATCACACCCCTCAGCGGGCCGTATCTAGCCCCCGGGGCCGCATGTTTGACACCCCTGCTCTAAACATCAATCTTTAATATACTGTAGTTGCCACATTTCCATATTTTGTATCTATATATTAAAACTATTCTTAATCCCTTAAAATCCCCTTTTCTTCTTGATATTGATTTCAGCTCTATGGCGATGTTAGACCACTTTATTTTAAAAGTTTTACCACTTAAAGCATCAATGTGGGATGACAAAGTGCTTCATCCACTCACTTGAAATCGCTGTTTACTGTTGCAAAGCCGCAGCTCCACTTGTACACATCTCAGATAATAGACCCCAAACCAAAGGGGAGACAACCTCTCCTCACTTTTGCTCTCTTGTTTGCAGCTATTGTCCTGTTTGTAAGAAAATCAAGTTACAATCTCTTCAGATATATCCATCATTTCACCTTTTCTGGCTCGCGTTGGAAGTGTGAGGCGAGTCTGCGGGGATCTTGAAGAATTCTTTTGGTCTTCTGCTTACAGCGTCTTGAAGAGACATCAAGAGAAGCTTCATTGATTTTTTATTTTTTTTTTTCTCTTTTGGCTTCTCCTAAATTTCTGTACAGAGAGCTAGCAGGGGGTCCTCCCTGTAGGTGCTGTTTCAATAGTGCCACTCAAAAAAATGGAGTGGGTCAAAACAGATTGCTTCAGCAGAGGGGGAGAGGAACAAGCCCAAAAAGTTTACAGCAACTTTCTCTCACTCTTTCTTGAGATGTGCTCAGAGCCGGACAACTTTGCTGTGTTTGTCAGAGTTTGGTCTGTGTTTTTCACTCAGGCCTTGCCAGCACTTCTCTACTAACTTAGAAGTGTACATTAAAGGAAATGTCAGTGTTTGCTAGTCTTTGTATGGATCATTACCTAAGGCTTCACAATATGTTCATCAGGTCCTCTGCATACTTCATAATTGATCTCACAAGATATGGTTATATATTATATAGGCCTGTCAAACGATTAATTTTTTTAATCGCAGAATTTCCATAGTTAATCGCGATTAATGGTGTTTTGAATTGCATGTTTAAAATCCTGTTATTTTACATTTGAAGGCAGTTTTAAGCCCATAATGTAAAGCATTTCTTACCAGAGTGTCTTAACTGGGAATCAATCACGGCTCTGCTGCGACTCCCACACTCCAAAATGGTCCTTTGGTGGAGCTGAGGCTGGCTTGGCTGCACCTGGGTGTTTAGCGTGGAGGTGCTAACTCAAACTCCACGTACTCCGGTGGTAGTTAAACTCCGTTTGACACAGGTTGCATTTTACTTTTGACTTGTCAACTGAAGCGTCTGGAAGTGTTTTAAAGTTAAACAAGCCGTTCAAAAGTCCAGTAGCTCTCTTACTTTCCATCAGCGCGGTAGGTTTACTGCAGGAGGCCACTTCAAAGCATAGCGCTACAGCTAGAGGAGCCGTCTACGGGGGAGTAGAAGGGACAAAAAGGCTTGCAACATTAAAATATGGTTAAAAAAAATCGAACAGGGGTGTCAAACATGCGGCACGTGGGCCAGAACCGGCCCGCCAAGGGGTCCAATCCGGCCCACTTTCTTTCCTTCTTTCCTTCCTTCCTTCCTGTCTTCTTTTCTTTCCTTCCATCTTTCTTTTCTGTCTTCTTTTCCTTCCTTCCTTCCTTCCTTCCTTCCTTCTTGTTTTCTCTTCCTTCCTTCCATCTGTCTTTCTTCCCTTTCTTCCATCTTTCCTTTCTGTCTTCATTTCCTTCCATCCTTCCTTCCTTCCTTCCTTCCTTCCTTCCTGTTAATGATCTGGCCCACATCAGATCAAATTGGGCTGTATGTGGCCCTTTAATGAAAATGAGTTTGACGCCGCTGCTCTAGAAGATCGTTTTCACATTTATCTGGTGAAAAAGAAAAATGCTCATGAGTACCTATAAGTAGGATTTGTGACATCACAACTGGTTTGGACCCAATAATGGACCAGTACACAGCTTACAGTACACCAGTGTGATGTGGAGACTTGAAACCTCCAGTGCACAAACAATGAAAATGGACTTGGAACAGGAAGTAGGAGACATATTTAGAGGCAGTGGATGTGGTGTACCTGAACTTTTTTTTTTTTTTTTTTGTGGACACAATTTATTATTTCAAGCAGATGGTGTGTGTTTATGTCCTAAACATTGTCTGAAGGGGATCTTTCACTAAATATTACATCCCTGTTTTGCTAATCTCACCCCATTTCCAGCTCATATTAAAGGGATAATCTACATTTTAGAAGTCTGTTCTTGGAGACTACTACTACTACATATGTGAAAAGCTGCAACATAATCATTTTCTTTCATTTTAACCGGTTCAACTAGTCAAAATAACTCCATACTTTACCTGCAATTATTTGTGAGTGGCAGTCATCTGTTAAACACACTGGCACTATTTGTGATCTGCAGTTCTGGTAAATCTCCTTCATTAAACAAGCCCTACTATAGGAGTGTAATACTAAATCAGTGGAATAGTCCTTTAATATATGTTTTATGACCCAGAAGCAGAGCACATGTTAATAAGAGATGTAGTTGGTTCTCTGTCTCATTTTTTTAGGTCATTTTCTATCTATTAACAAGCTACATCATATGGATTCACTATAAATATACCCGATTCTCTTAAGTTCACGCTTTAAAACTACATAACAGTTTTACCAGGCTGAGATGGTGTTAAGATACTGGTGAAGTGTCTCCACCAGTCACACCACACTAACATATGTAACATGATCTGTATCACTTTAACACCAAGAACTAAAATGTATCTTCACTTTTTGCCCCAGGTCACAGAGAAGGAAGAGAGGGAGGGAAGGAAAGATGGGGGAAATCAGAAAGGGTGAGAGAAAGGTCGAGAATGACTTATGGAGAATGAGAAGAGATGCAGAAGAGGTGGAGGAAGGGAGGGAGGGAGAGAGAGAGAGAGAAAACAACTTGGTTGCCGGGGTGTTTGCAGCATCCTGTAGGTTAGTTGCGAGCTGTGATTACTCACAATGTGTTTAATTAATTAGCCTGTGTGGAGATAGCGTACTGTTCATCACGCTTTCTGTCAATACCGCTCCATCCCCAGCTCCACCCTGCTGCCACCCCCTGCACACAGCTCCTTTCATCTTATAGATATATACACAGAGGACGTGAAAGGTGTAACTGCACTACTGTATTTGGGAAATTTCGAAGTGTTGTGTAATGAGGAAGAGTCGAATATTTGCCTGTAAATAATTATATTTCTTTCATAGGTGTTGAGTAGCTTTACATGTTAGCATCTCCAAATATCAGTGGGGTATAACTTAAGTCCTAGAATCACACAATGACATACTTTTAAACTGTAAATAGCCCATTGAATGTGTCGGTTACAAATATAACATATATCTTGAGACTTCAATATATTCAGTATTCAAATGTTGTCAGTTCCTTAACTAATTATTTGACTCTCTCTCTTTCAGGATGCTTCAATTGCACATCGTTTCCATGTTATGAGAGAGAAACACCCTGAGAAGTTTAACAGCAGGTATGTTTCTATTTATTTGCCTTTTTTTGGTATTAGTAGTGGGTGTAACCTCAAGGTCCAGATTTGCTCTTTGACACCGGAGCTGTTTTTCTGATATGAACTTCGGACCACGTCTGCACGAGACTCCCTTTCACACATGTAGCAGAACAACAAGAGATCATACATGTCACACTGGGAATCCTCTGTGTGGTTTAGGTGAGGGGTGTAGAGGGTGCAGGAGGCAGGAGGCAGGAGGCAGGACATGATGCAAAAAATACACACAGTCATATAGCCAGTTTGTATTTTCCATTGCTGATTCTTATTTCAGCATTGACCTTCAGCCCTTACCAAAAGAAGTTTCCAAATCTTCAAAATCTCTCTCGCCGCTGTAGTATTCATTCATTCATTAAAATCTCCGAAACTTCTTTTTGGACTCAGTGTGCTTCTCTGGAACAGCAGCAGCGTGTCACACAAATACAAGACCTACTCTGCCTCACCAGAGACTTTTTTAAGGCGACTGGAAAGCCGCTACATATTCTGTGTGTGAAGCTAACTTCTCCTGAGTCTCAGATACTAAAACGACCGCCACAGTCATTGGACGTACAATTTGAGGGTCACATGACCAACAGAGCTGGCATAGATAGACTTCTTGTACAGCTGCATGTTTTAACCCAGCTACTCACTAGGAAGCTGGGAAATGGTCGGTACTGCAAATCTGTTGTAAGTTTCTTTTGATAAAACTGACCCACTCATGACCTAGTTTTAAACTACCTGCTGTACTGTATGTTAGATTTAAAGAGGTGTTGTGATGATTACATGTTTCCTATCTGGTTCAAGCTTCTCTGTGGATTTATGTCAAGTGGTGAAATGAAGGATGTATAAATCCTCCTACTGTAGCAAAAAACTGAGTCCCATGATTATAATAATTTTTTTATTTTATAATTATACTCAACGGGATGTTCAAACTTACAAATTGACTTCACAAGGAGAAATTGTATTTGGCTGTTTTCTACCTGCATTGACAAATTACTTGCTCCAATTCTTGTGGCTGGAGTTGAAGTTGAAGGGGCACATTTCTGTCATTTCTTATGATCAGTGTGATTTCTTACCTTGTTGAGACACTGGTGTAATTTTTGAAATGTTCAGGAGACCAGTCTGACCCTTTTATAATCTAAAATCCTCCTGTTTGTGGCTGACTTTTGTACCGGTTTTACACTTTTTAGAGGGAATATTCAACAAATTGTATCACTTGAGAAGAGATATGCTGTATGTCCCAAGTATAAGACCATTTAAAAAGGGTTAAGATGAGTTTATTTTTTAATTTATAGAATACAAATGTCCCAGGAATCAAACCACAAAGTCTATTCACAGTCTAAATAAACCTGCAGTTCATTTGCAGAACCTCTGCGTGGCCCCTTCCCGACAACAGACTGCGTAGCTGCTGTGGAGCTCAGAGTGACGAATGGACAGCCTTCATATTTAGCATTTGTGATTACCTTGAGGAGATGCGTTCACCTTTGGAGACGAACAAATGTGGCATCTATGTTTCCATCAATATTTAACGTCTCCAATACGTCTCCACTAGCGCCAGGGAGTAATTGCAGGCCTAATTGAATTTGCTTGGCTAGTTTGACATCATGGATCAGTCAGACTGATGACACACAGCCTCCTAATAATCCCATTTGTACTCATTATCATATTTTACCCTGGTCTTAGTACAACATTTAGCCAACTATCTTTCTGCTGCTCGTTGCTCGTGCATGCAGACATGACAGCGAAATGGTCCAAAGGGAAGTAAAGGGGGTTTCGAATAAACACAGGCTTGTCATGTAATGGTTACTGATGGTTTTTGAGAGATGTGCCACTATGTCAGAGAAATGCCAACCCCAGCAGGAGAAACTGTAACGCTATTAATTCTGCATTTCCCAATTAAACAAAGAGGTTGTTGAGTAATTATCATCATGTTATTTCACAACCTTGCAGCACATTGTTCATAGATTTCGGTATCCTCTTTTCCTTTTCCAGTACTGTTTGTTACATAGAAATGAGTCCAGGTACTTTATGCTCAATTTTTCATATCAACCTGAATGTTTCTTGTCTATCAAAGGCAATATTATTTACTTTCTGCATCTGCATACACAATTACATGATCTGCATCCATGTTGATTTACACCATTTTAAGCCTTTGTGAAAAATGATTGAGATATTTTAAGAAAATTATTCTGTCTGTTATTTGAATTCCATTAATAATTCAGGAGTGGGAATGGGTTTAGGATCTCTCTATTACACACTATCCTTGCCAATTCAATAATGCATGATTATAGTTTTTCAAGGCAGCATAGATTTTGTTGGATTTGTCCAAAGGGCTCGTGTCCATTGGAAGTATATTGCAACTTATCACAGAGTCATTTTGCTGCAGCTGGAGGCTCTTTCTCAGGAACTGGAAGGTCTTTAGTGACAATAGAAGGGGAAGTGAAGCGTGTCTCGAGGAAAGATTTTATTTCGTCCCTAACAATCCAGCAATAAGGGCGTATTTGTCACGAAAAAATGAAATGACAAGCAACTGTCATATTTCTGATGAGTTTTTAACGTAATTCAAGCATCATGAAACTCAGCCAGAACATCAGTGCAATGAAGGGTTTTAGTTAAAGAAGAAGGAACAACTCCAATATTCAAGCTTTCCCACAGAGGTAGTAAGAGGCCTAAACATTGAAACTTAATAATAATGATATTAATAATAATCATTGATAATAGGAAAGGCAGCTACAGTAACTAATAGTAGATAAATGTGCAACTATTTTTAAGCTACGGTTTTGCTGTAAATTTATAGAACGTATATAAAATATGATTAATAACTTTTCCCCTAAATGTGAGTAAAAAGAAATACTAGGGCTGTCAGCGTTAATGCATTAATCGCGATTAGATTAATGTAATCCATAACGCGTTAATTTTTTTTTAAATCGCATTTTAATGTTGCAAGCCTTTTTGTCCCTTCTACTCCCCCGTAGACGGCTCCTCTAGCTGTAGCGCTATGCTTTGAAGTGGCCTCCTGCAGTAAACCTACCGCGCTGATGGAAAGTAAGAGAGCTACTGGACTTTTGAACGGCTTGTTTAACTTTAAAACACTTCCAGACGCTTCAGTTGACAAGTCAAAAGTAAAATGCAACATGTGTCAAACGGAGTTTAACTACCACCGGAGTACGTGGAGTTTGAGTTAGCACCTCCACGCTAAACACCCAGGTGCAGCCAAGCCAGCCTCAGCTCCACCAAAGGACCATTTTGGAGTGTGGGAGTCGCAGCAGAGCCGTGATTGATTCCCAGTTAAGACACTCTGGTAAGAAATGCTTTACATTATGGGCTTAAAACTGCCTTGAAATGGAAAATAACAGGATTTTAAACATGCAATTCAAAACGCCATTAATCGCGATTAACTATGGAAATTCTGCGATTAATCGCGATTAAAAAAATAATCGTTTGACAGCCCTAATAAATACATATCTACTTGTTTTGTCAGTCTTGGGGTTATCCTACATTTTGAATCAACTTTTCACACACAAATTACACAGAGCAGATAAGGTCTACAGATACAACAGCTTCACGTGATATTACACACATTTTTACAGCTGTGACACCCAACCAGACACAGTCTCTGATGATAACACCTTTCAACCCTTACACACCCTCCTCCTCCTCCTCCTCCTCCTCCACGGATCAATCACTATAATCATTTTTCATATATCTTGTAATTTAAAATTGAAATATCATATTTTTTCTTTCCTGTGTTTCAAATGCATCCAGTTAGTTTCTAAGATACTTTGATTAGTTTCATTTTCTGATAGTCATAGTAGGAAGTGGAAAAATATTGTGGACTCATTTTTGTGCACAAGCAAATGATTAGTATTTAGATATCTTTAAATAAAATAATTATATATATATTTGTTGTTTCTTATAAGCTACATTATGGGTATGAAATCTACTGTTTCTCAGTCCAGAGTATAATTTAACATCAATTTAAAGTATTTAATATAAATATTTTTTACTCTTTTCACCACTTTCGAGTCCCACATGACTTCATAGCACACTCTGTCTGCTTTATATTATTATTATATTATATATCTGAGATACACATACATTGATAGATAGATAAATAGATAGAGTATACCTTTTCTCCAATTGAGCAAAGAAAATAAATAAGAAAAATGCTTCTTTTTTTTGTCTATTTTCTGCTTTTTATTGTATTTTTGCCATTGGACTGTTTCAAGGTCAGACAAGATGTATAAGCTGGGAAAGGAAAATGTCAAAATTTGAGTAATTAGATTTTAATTCGACAGCAGTAATGACTTCACATATGTACCAAATCTTTACATTTTGTCTGCTTTGACCTTAAAGAAACTTAATATTTAATCAGCTTTAATTAAACAACCAAAACAACATCGCAACATAGCTTTTTCTTAATTATGAAATGAGGAGATTTTGTTGATGAAATGCAGGGGTCACACACTCTCGCTCCCTCCCCGTCATTTCTCTCGTTTCTATCCATCTTTTGTATTTGCACCTTGGGGTGATTACCAGGGTGAAGGTGTGAAGATTTGACACTCGGCAGATAGATTCATTTACTGCCACTGCCGGACCTGGAGGTGATAATGAGGTCGAGGATTAAAAGCAGACAATCAGTCGGCCCGTGACGAGGGCTGCGCCACCTCCTCCCCCATCGCCACTCCTCCTCGACCGCCTTGTTAAAATACACTACTCCCTTTTTTCCCCCCCTACTTTTTTTTGCTGATCTCCCATGTAATTACACACTAATCTCTGACTCTGAGGGGGGAAGAGATGGATAGCAAGAAGAACAAGGGAAGAGAGGTGGAGAAAGAGAAAGGGTTCAGTAAATTAACAACTTTACACTATTATACATTTCCTTTATTTTAATTATTATTATTATTTGGTTTCTGAACTTCTGCTTGCATGTAAAGCCACTTATCAGATCACTCTCTTTTTATACTCATGTGACTTTTGCATTTAATTACACAACAGAAACTAAAGGTATCATTTCTGTATGTGCATTTATTGTAGATTCATTGGTTGGTCTGTTGCAGTTCACAACAAGAAAACCATTTCATTTTGTTTTCCATGAGTATTTGAGCAGGATATCTTAAAACCTTGTCGACGGATTTTAATGAAATTCAATGACATTTTAGGTCCTGAGGCAAGAAACTAGTGTGTGGATGGCAGTAATGGCTGATGTCCTCTGTCTTGTCTGCAGCCGGCTTGTCTTGGAAAATTTGCTTAGCTAATTGATGATTAAAATTAGGGAAAAATGGGTGTCCCTGGTAGCTGAATTGTTAAGGCACATAATATGTAAAAGCAACACCCCTGATTAATTTCTGGCTATAGCGCTTTACTGCGTGTCATATGCCTCTCTGTCTCGCTACATATCTCCTCTCTGCTTCTCTGCTGTTAACTAAAGTGAATGGACCCAAAGACTGGGGACAGATCAGGGTTATTTCAAATAAACTATGGTTAAGTTATGGTTTTTAGGTCACTAAAACACTTGTTGTAGTTAGAGATGGATGACTAGGCATGGGCCGGTATGAGATTCTGGCGGTATGATAACCATAAGAAAAAATATCATGGTTTCACGGTATGGTGGTATTGTGATTACAGCTCTAAAATGTTCCTAAAAGGAAGAAAAATAAAGACAGACATGTTAATTTAATCTGAATCTGTAATGACAGTGTGAGGGGTCGTGATACTCTACACTGCAGCTGCACCACCTGAGGGATTTCTGACCAGCACTTCCTGTCTTTGACCAGCACTTCCTGTCTTTGACCAGCACTTCCTGTCTTTGACCAGACTAAAAATATCTCATACCTCAGGAACGGTATGACAGAAAATTTGGCGGTTTCGGTTATTGTGGCTTTTTCAAATCGCGGTGAACCTTGAACACGGTTATCATCCCATGCCTATGGATGACATCACATTTAATTGCAAAAAGTTGAGTCTAGTTCAACCTTATTTCTGGTGCTGTGTTATTCACCAGAACAATCTATAAGTAAGAATGCAGCCCTCTCATTCATTTGAATAGGCGCCACCAAAATAATGTACTGTAGGGTCGCCTGAAAAAGAAGTTTAAGTTTTGATGCACAATGGCCCTGCTTACATGCGTCTGGGTTGATCTGATCACAGGTGGACAGCCGAGACACATTGTTGTTCACACCTGTCTCTATTATGCGTCTGGAGCTGACCACTTGTGTCCAGATTCTGTTGCTGCCTACATCACTTCCGCAAGTAGGTCAAAGACACCTGCTCACAGTTATTACATCAGTCAGACCAACACCTGAATTGTTTTTAGTGCGGGTGAAAGAGTTAAGAGCTTAGACAAATGTTTCAAGAACTATTATACATGCACAAGATGCTCCGACTTTTCTTTTCTTTCTTTTTTTTTTTAATTTATTTTTTATTTTTTGACATTTAGAGTCAGACATTCCCAGCATATACATCGTATGAGCATACTTCTTACATCTGTTGTCTGTCTTTAAATGCTGAAATAATGTTTTAGTTTATATCCAGTTAATGAGAGAGAAAACAAAAAAACAAAAATCAAAAACTAACAACCATAATAACAACAACTCATTTTCATTCAAGGGCCACATACTGCCCAATTTAATCTCACGTAGGCCGGATCATTAAAAAGATGGAAGGAAGGAAGGAAGGACAGATAGAAGGAGGAGAAGGAAGAGTAGACAGGAATGAAAGACGGAAGGAATGAAGGAAAATAAGGCATAAAAGAAGGAAGGGAAGATGTAAGGAAGGGAGGAATAAGGAAAGTGGGCCAGATCAGACCCCTCGGCGGGCCGGATCTGGCCCACGGGCCGCATGTTTTACACCCCTGCTGTAGGGCATTGTGTATGTCTCTCCAGTAGTCCCTCATGACAGGGCAGTCCCAAAAAATATGATAGTGGTGGTTTGCACTTTGATTTCCGCAGTTCCTCCAGCAGACAGAAGAGTTATTGTCATAGTGAGACTTCTGGGAGGGTGTTGATGTTCCGACTTTTTACGTACATCATCATCATCATCATCATCATCATCTATGCTTATCTCCATTCTTACAACCATCATCGTGCTGCCATGTGCCTTATTGATGACGTATTTTCATGTTAAGTCCTTGCCGGAGACGCACCAGGACACATTAGCGTTTACACTACAAAAGATTATGTGGTCAAATTTGTCCCAGACCACTTCAGCATGTGATTTGAGTAATCGGATGGTGGTCATGATGCTCATTTACACTTTTATTTAGTGCCTGGAGATGTCTGTTAATGCCAGGTGTAAAGCACTGTGTTGGTAAATCACATATATAAAAGCACACGTCACTTGTTCATCACTTTGTAATGTTAATCCTTTGTTTCAGTTGTTCTGTCTTTGCAACAAAAGATTAAAAAAAAAAGAGTTTTGGCATCTGATAAACCTTTAAATGCATTTATCTGTAGCTCCAGTAGACTTCCTGGATCATATTTCATTGTCTCAATGATACAACACAACACGCCCCCATCAGCACAGCCCCTTGCATTGTTTTAATGTAGGACTATTTTCTGTCTCAGTGGATCCTCCTCATCCTCAGTCCATATAAGCACAATACTTTCAGCATTGATACTGAGCGTTGGCATTAGACATCGATTATAAGTAATGTAATATGGACACAGTTGCGATGGATACTGGGATGATACAAATGACATAATTCTTTCTCAGGTTATTAAATGAAAAATTTACTTACGGACTTTTTTTGGTGACCATGAGGTTACACCCCTCAGGATCCAATTTTGTACCACTTACAGTATCAGGCCTGTGAGAGAGAACACATCTGATTTGGGACCTTTTAGCTGCAGAGTGAACGCTTCTGTGGTTTCACCTGCAATGTTTGTTTATTCTGTGGCATCAATCATGGCACCTTGATGTTCCCATGATATTTGCTCTGCATACCCAGATCTATTTTTGGTCCTGAGACATCTAACACCGTCAGCGCGCTCCTCCAGAGCCGCTCTGCCCCTGTGCGCCCACAGGCTCTCGCTGTGCTGTGTAACCATCCTGAGTTAACCTTTCCTGAAGGCACAGGGAAGCCCAGGCATGGAGCACTCTTTAGCATAATGAGTATGTTCATCAAAGCACTGTGATGTGCTGGATGGGGCCGCCGGATTCACCAACACACGCACCCATCAACACACCCATGCTAATGTGTGTGCACGCATGTACATGTGTGCGTGTTTCCTGCTGAGCTGGGAACAGGGCCACAGGTGATGCTGCTCTAAATTACACATGGACACACACTCATTTACACACACACACACACACACACACACACACACACACACACACACACACACACAGTGGACCTCAGTAGCGGCCGCCCTCAGACCTCATTTGAGGATAAAATCGTTTATATGACCAAAGTGTCATCTATAATTAATGACCACTTGTATGTAATTTAGAGAGATCTCACCTGTGGCCCTGTCCCCAGCTCAGTGGGAATACTCACACACACACACACACACACACACACACACACACATAGACACACACACACAAACTCAAGTGGGCTAATATGCACATGACATTGCACATAAAGTAGTAGGGCTAAGAAACATGTAAAAATTCATATCATGGAAATTTGACTTTAATAAAGATAAACTGAAGATCATGATTCAAGATTCCCTGATGCTACAACTCTGCTTTGTATGATCTGTTGAAAGTTCAAATAAATTATATGAAATAGTATTTTACGCTGCAGTAAATCTGCTGTGTAAAAAAAATCAAATATAAATCATGTATTCTCCTTTTATAAAAAAGATCAGTAACCAAAAAAAGGATTATTTTTCCTTCCTTCCTTCCTTCCTTCCTTCCTTCCTTCCTTCCTTCCTTCCTTCCTTCCTTCCTTCCTTCCATCTGTCATTCCTCTCTCCTTCTCTCTTCCTTTCCTTCTTCTCTCTTTCCTCCCTTCCTTCTTTCCTTCTTCCATCCCCCTTTCTTCCTCCTACCTTCCTTCCTTACTTACTTCTTTCCTCCGTCCTTCCTTCCTTATTTCCTTTCCTCCCTTCCTTCCTCCATCCCCCTTTCTTCCTTCTGTCGTTCCTTCATCTCTCTCTCCTTCCTTCCTTCCTCCCTGCCTTCTTTCCTTTCCTCCCTTCCTTCTTTCCTTCCTCCACCCCCCTTTCTTCTTTCCTCCCTTCCTCCTATGTTCCTTCCTTCCTTACTTACTTCTTTCCTCCGTCCTTCCTTCCTCCCTTCCTTCCTTCCCTCCCTCCCTCCCTCCCTCCCTCCCTCCCTCCTTTCCTTCATTTTTCCTCCCTTCCTTCCTTCTTTCCTTGACTCGAACACAACAGAAAGAATTTAAGATTAGACCTCATCAATGTGATTCATGTTTTTTAAGCACGGGCCCATAAAGTTAAGAGATAGAAAAGAATCCCTCGGAGTCTGGATGCTGCTGCTGGAGTAAAACCAGCAGGTGGAAGGTAGAATCTCTCACTTGAAGCACTCATCATGTTGCACGCTGCTTTTGAATGAAGATGTAAGCAATGATTGACAGTTCTTTGGCTTTTTAAAGGGCTAATGGAGTAAAAATCACTGACTCAGTGGCACTTTCACTGTTAGATACCAACAGATTCATTTTTACATTCCAGCTGATGTGTTGCTGGAGGTGTCAGACTTTAGATAAACAGATTGCTAAAAATGCCCCGAGTCTTGTAAACAATATAATATCATTAATTAACAACGTTGCTTTGTTAAATTCATTGCCGGTGTCTCACAGTTTCCAAAATGAATGGTTTTAATTCAGTCTATCACAGTGGTACGATATCACTGGTGAGATATCCTGGTTTCATTTCAACTTTTGCAACACTTAGTTTTAATTGTTTTAAAGAGACTGATTTTTAGGGAGAGAGGATCAAAAGCAGAACTAGTTATTGAAAATTTAAAAAAAAAAAATAAAAAAGTGACACAAGTACTGGCAAACTGAGCAGACAACACAACAAAGACCAAACTAAAAGCTGGAATTAAACACTAACGGGGAGATGAGGTGCAGGTGAGGAGAATGCAGAGCAGGGCTAACCAGGCTAGATGCAGAGCAGAGCTAACGAGGCTAGATGCAGAGCTAACGAGGCTAGATGCAGAGCAGGTGTGTAGAAGGTTAAGGGACCAGCAGGCTGAGAAAGAGCAAGAAACACAGCAGGAAAAACTAAGAAAAGAAAAGCAAAACCCAAGAAACACAATATGTAGCGAGCGTATGTATGTTCCCCGGGTCCTATGTTCCCCAATCGCAGCTAACTCGGTTGCTAACTCAGCGGCTAACTCGGCTGTTAGCTCGGCGGCTAACTCGGCGGCTAACACAGCTAACTGGCTAACTGTAGACAGGATCATCCCTGTGTTCCCCGGTCACATACAAAGCGGGGAACTGTGTGAATGTGTATCACCAAATATGGTTTATCATCAAGTCCTTTTTCCCTTTTAGTTGCCTCCCACAAATGTTCCCATCAGTCCTCATCACTATACATTTATATACGGGAGAAAATGAAGCTGAATTTATCTGCAATTCAGTTTAGTTTTAGTTAGTTTTACATTCTTCATTTTAGTTTTTATTTAGTTTTCGGTTTTTTTTAGTTGTAGTTTTTCTTTTAATTGTAGTTTTTCTCTTAATTTCAGTTAACTAAATTATTTTTTCATTGCTAGTTTTAGTTTTAGTTATCTATAATAACCCTGATCAGCAGCAGCTCAGTTTGCAAAACTACAACACGTCATGCTTACCCTTACACTGTATTATTATTAGTTATTTAACTACTTTATTTTATTAGTCATTTAAGCAGTTTAGTTTTTGTATATGTTCTTAAAGTTGCTGTATATTTTATATCAGTATCAGTCATTTTAGTTTAAAAAAAAACCCATCCAGGAATCATTGCAGTGCAACTGGAAGATATACATTTTTCAAACTGCTTGCTGCATCTCTGTAGGCAAGACGATGCAACTCAGGTCATTTCTCAAACTGCCAGGCGGAGTCGGAGCGCTCTAGGCGGTGTCATGTTAAACAAAACAGTGCATTGATGCAATGCACAAAGAGTTGGTTATGTCAATGCGATATTTATCACCTCTGATCAAGAAGAAATTAGTGTGAAAATAAGGTCGTAGATCATTGTGGGTTAGATTAAGTGTCAGAGGGGAAGAAAATCAATGGTGCTGTTCAGTGTGGCCGGTGGAAAGTGCATCTACAGTGTAAAGGTGCTGTGGCCTCAGGACAGTGACACTGAAGCTTATCGTCTGTGACATCCTTTAATATGATGACCAAGCAGTGGCCTGATGAACATGGGTGTATTGTTTAGATTCAGGCTGTTTCAGCTTCACTCGTCTTCCTGTTCCTGTTTTTTTGTTCCTCTTTTTTTTTTTTTTTTGGTATGTCTTCCTAAAGCTCTTTGTGGTTTTTCCTCTCAGCCACACAGTTTGTATTAGTCTTCTTTTTCAATGTTGTTTTCTGATTTGTTTGTGCAAATATATATGACACCTCTGTGGCTCTGGAAACCTGAGCCACTGTTTTCATTTGACGTTGCCAGCTGTGACTACAACAGCTGATCTCATATGCACACACACCGCTAAAGTTATTATTGCAGTACACTTTGCATTGATACACTGCAGGTAAAATCACAACTGAGGCTTTGTGCTGTAGCTACTCTGAGCATTGAAAACCTGCTTCATACAGTATGCTGCTGGTTTTCTGTGACAGCACATAAATCGCTCCCATGGATAGTATAATTGATGAACTTCTAAAATATCCTGGAGGGATGCAGGAGCTTAAAATCAGCCAACAGTTTAAGGAAATTGCTGTTTTTATGTTCACTTTTATTGCACTTACTGTAAAATAAGATCTTCTTTATCTACCTTTAAAAGTATTATCTTACTCAAATGGACTCCCTATTAATCCCAGGACATGCTGGCCACTGTTGAAGATGCTCCTCGCAGTCAGTCTGTCAGATGAGTCCAGTGTTGGTCAGCAGATAACAAATGACAATCCGATCCGGCCAATGGGATGCTCCTTAATTACCTAATGAACAGGGACATAAGGTGATTTGTTGCCATGGTGCGCTTGTTAGGTTAAGTGGTGGGAATCGACAGGACAGTTAGATGTTGTCTTACTGTATCTGTTCTTACAATGTGCTTTAGTGTCCTGCATTCAGCTCCAGAAGTCCAACTTTGATGAGTATCAGTGAGGTCAACTCAACAGGTGAATAATGCAGCAGTTTGGAGACTGCAGTCCACTGATGTGAGGCAACTTTTTGCTCGCTCGCTTAATTTTTAATCTAGGTTTATTCTCCAAAACCATTATTCAGAGGTTTGCTGTAGCTGTATATCAGTATCTATATACAGAATGGGTGTGGATTATGTGTCTTATGTGTTTATATGAAAGCTCAGAGTCTGACTGAGTGCAGAACACACCACTCATTCTAGTTCTTCATGCTACCTTCTACTACATTTTGTCATTTTTCCTCTTCTTTCCTTCAATTTTTCTTCTTTTTCCTTCAGTCATGTAGCCTTGCATCTCTTTTCATACTGACTCATATCTTTCCATTGACTTTTTATGCAATGATGTAATCTCTAAAATTCACTTTGCTTTCATTGGGAAGGCTTCTCACTAGATTCTACAGCCTCAACAAAGCAACAGAGTCAAAGGATCTGAAACACTGCCTGCATGCAGCTTCATTTTCTCCATAAGTCACTCGCCAACAGTTTTGAATATGCTTTTTCAGAGTAGCCACCCTCATTTGCTTGTTTGCAAACACGCTCAGACATGTGTTCATGTTCTACTGTAAAGGTGCACTCAGTTTTCCCTCTCGACTGCTGAGCTCACTGATGATGATGATGATGGTGATGATGATGATGGTGATGGTGATGGTGGTGATGATGCTGGAAGGGATGTAAGGATGTGTTGTTGTGGAAAGCGTCTCTGCGTGGCCCTGTCGCCCTCCTGCCTCTTCCCACCTCCCTCTGCTCTCATCCCTCTGCTATTGACCATGTTGCACATTATAAATCAACTGTGAGTTGGGCTACCTTGCAAGTATCCTAATGAAAGCTCATTTATAAAGTGGCTAAATGGTCCTGACAAAAGTCCTAATGAGGAAATCAATAATTCAGTGATTGTTACTCTGCTTATACTAATACGTCCCTCTTGTAGTGCTTTGATTCAGCTAGGAGAAGGCCATTTTTTACTGTATTCAGTTCTGCATGTCAGCACTGTTGTAGGGGGTTTTTTTTCTGTCCTTGAAGCTTTTGGATGAATTGTGTTGCTGGTGTCTGTTGTTTCTTGGAAAGATCAAAAGCCCTCAGTTATTTGTGCTTCAGTAAAGAATTAACTGGCTTTTATTGTTGAGAAACTCTCCGAGACTGTGTTGATTATTTCAGTCGCATTAAACGAGAAAGGATAAACTAACGCTAAAGAAACATTTCAATAAAATGAAGTATTGATGTTCAGTGATTTTAAATAGATTACAGTAATTGAATTTGTTAAGATAAGTAACATCACTTACAGTATTTGCTACCCTCAGTGAAACTAGCTGCAGGCTGTTTTCACTGAAGGCACGAAGAAGAGGTTTGGATATCTGCCATGTGAAGTTAGAGGAATCATGTTTGAGTAATTTTCCTCAGACCAGGGTCAAAAAAACACTTCTTTCAAAGCTCATTTGTAGCGTCACTGTACTGTATGAGCAGTGAAGGGTCTTCTAGAAATGTAAAAAAAAACACAGGATCTAATTTACTGTGCTGAGTAAGCAGTCTGACAACCAGCAGGGATGTTGAAGATGAATTCGTACTTTGGGAATGAGCATTTTCCATCATATATTTTTAAGGTCATAGTATCTCCTAAAGGTTTAACAGTTATTTTCAGCACTCTTCAACCTCCACATCTTCCTTTATTGTGCCTGCAGCCATTGTCCTACACCTGCATTTTTTTCCCCACCTTCTGATGTTGGTCAGTGTCTTCGTCCGACACTCTGATCCTCAGCAATTTATCAAATTGTCATTACGTTTGTTCAGAAATTAATGGCACTCAGAAGATGATTTGTCATGATAGTAATGACCCTTTGTAGTGAAACGTATGGGCCTGAAGAGCTGACTCATAAAAGACTCCAACAAAGGATTATTTTTATATTCATTATCAATTCATCTGCCAGTTACTTTATCTTAAACTAGTCTTTTAGTCCAAAAACGTGTCAGAAAAGATCATTTTAGCCCAAAGTGACATCATTAGGGTTGCTAGTTTAGTCAAACCAACAGTCCACAAGATAAAAACAGGTTCAAACCAGCCACAAAGCTTGAGTGAACTGATGATTATTGGGCAGTTTTGGCCACTCATTACCTTTTTCACACATTTTTGACGTTTTACAGCAGATGCAGAAGTGTGCAAAAATGTTATGATGGCTGATTTCTAATTAGCTGCTAAAGTTTCAGTCACCTTGGACTGTTGAACATTGTAATTATGGGTGTCCCGATCTTTTATTTTATGCCTTCAATCCCAATCCGAGTCACTTAATATTGAGTAACTGCCAATACCAAGTCCCAGTCTGATATGTGTATTTTAACCCTTTCACACATAGAGGTCACTACAGTGGACAGCTATTCAAAAGCTCTTGATGCAAGATGATTGATTTCTATGACATAGTTGCACTTCAGCCACCACAGTGGACACTAGTGCATGATCCCATACACTACCACATCATCTGCAGTAACTTAACTTAATGTAATTTGATTTTAAAAAAAAGATGTTCAAATTATTTTTTCACTTCTAAAGAAAAATTAGGGAATAAATCCTGACTGAGGTTATCATAATTCATGCATGAAAGGGTTAAGATAACATTGCACACTTCAAATACATTCAACTTATTCAATTATTCATTCTGCATGGAAAATATCACGAGAACCCTGCTAGCATAGAAGACCGAATATTAAGATGGGTTCGTAATAGCAAGGTACTGTAGAAGAGGTTGCCAAGTTGCGTCAAAATGTTGGAGTCTGTCTTTCAGGACATATCTTATTCTTTCCAGATGGAGTGTATTAGTTAACCCTTTATAGGACACTCATTGAAAGGAAGGAAGGAAGGAAGGAAGGAAGGGAGGAAGGAAGGGAGGGAAGGAAGGAAGGACGGACGGAGGAAGGAAAGGAAGGAAGGAAGGAAGGTAGGGGGGAGGGAAGGAAGGACAGAGGAAGGAAAGGAAGGGAAGAAAGAAGGAAGGAAGGAAAAAGAAAGGGGGATAGAGGAAGGAAATAAGGAAGGGAGGAGAGAAGGAGGGAGGGAGGAAGAACAGATGGAAGGAAGGACGGAGGAAATAAGAAACGAGGGAGGGAGAAAAGAAAAGAGGAAGGGAAGAAAGAAGGCAGGGAGAAAGGAAAGGAAGGAAGGAAGGATATTTTGGGATATTTACAGAAGTTACCAAATATAATTATCTGCCCAATAAAGGGTTAATTCCTCTAATCACATCTTAGATGTTGGTGTATTTTCACTCTTCCATAGTAAAAGAATTTTTTTTCCCGCTATTATAAGACCACATGAAATAAAGCATTGTTGTGCTTTGCTTAATTTTTTAAAGGTTTCAGACACCCCGAGAATAATAAGTAAGGGTTCTGGCTTTATCACAAACCTCATAACCTCGGACATTATATCAGAAACACCAGCCCAGAAAGAGTACATTTTGGGGCATAGTACATAACTATGTAGATGGGTTGCAATGGAAGCTTTGCATTTATCACACATACTGTAGGTGATACTTCTGGATATATATTATGTCATTTTTCCTTTGAGAAGTGGAGCATGTGTATAATTTTAAATTGAATAAGACAGTGTCTTGCACTGTGTGAACAGGTGTTGATCTTCTCAAGGGCTCTGTGTATATGGTTGACAATTGAGTAGCTCTGCAATGCATTGAGCATACTGTCTGAACTGTAGAGTCGACAGGGTGGAGCGTACCATGGCTCTAAAAGCTCCAGAAGATAAAACCTGCATTCTCTACCACAGATACTGTAGCGGCTTTCCAGTACCTTAAAAAAGTGTCTGGTGAGGCAGAGTAGGTCTTGTATTTGTGTGACACGCTGCTGCTGTTCCAGAGAAGCACACTGAGTCCAAAAAGAAGTTTCAGAGATTTTAATGAATGAATAAATGAATACTACAGCGGCTTTACACACGTATGATGATGAGTGCACTTATGTACTTATGCACTTTATGCCATGCACTTTTAGGGTAGCCACCCTATATATATATAATGCACTTTATGACGCAGCATGGAATGATGATGGGGATGATGACGAGTTGTGTGGCTATTTTACTGTTTTCATTTTCTTGTATTGTTTTGTATGAATGTCTCTCACTGCGAGCCAAATTTACCTGGGGGTACAAATAAAGAAATCTAATCTAATCTAATCTAAAACACGCGCCCATAGGATGGTATATGTGTATCAAAGCAAACAAAAAGTGATAATGAAATGCGGTCAACAAAAATTACGGCTACCTAGACTCACCTCCTTCCCAGTGCAGGTGAAGCAGGCTCTGATATAACCTACCGGCTGTCAACTACAGTGCCCACGTGACCCCAAACACTGCATATCACCATGGCAACAAGACAAAACTAATTAAACACAGAATAACTAATAAGCAAATCAATATATGGCTCCTACACTCCTATACATTGAAGCGTTGTGCTTACGCATGTTAAAGAAAATAATTAAAATTCCAACCCGATACTAGAAAAAGTGTT
Source organism: Scomber japonicus (assembly GCF_027409825.1). Taxonomy (NCBI): domain Eukaryota; kingdom Metazoa; phylum Chordata; class Actinopteri; order Scombriformes; family Scombridae; genus Scomber; species Scomber japonicus. The sequence goes on along the minus strand of NC_070587.1, from coordinate 2,018,796 downwards.
TAATCAGCTACCATCAGATGTATAAATGTGTTTATGTACCTCCACATGACTTCATCTTCACTGCACTATGAGATGTCTGTCTACTTGATTAGCGTGAATACACAAACGGCTGTTATGTCACCAATATAAAAATAAAACCATATAATGAAATCACTACTCCTAATATGAAAAAACATTTTATTCTTGTTGCCATGAGATAATATAAGCATGGCAGTATAGGGACAGATGGTGACTAACCCCTGCGAGGTCATTGATCATCAGCCTTAGCAATGGGAGTGTGTGCTGTAGGAAGCCAGGGGAGCAGCGCCCCAGTCCTCTGTTAATTGCAGGGGCAGGTAGATTACCCTCCTACACCCCACACTGGGCCTTAATGTTGGGCACGGGTACCCACTGGCCACCCCCATGTGCTCCCTCAGATGCCTCCTTAACTGGCTGTAAATCCATCATTATGCTTCAATATGTGATTAATGGGCCACATTATGCATTCTGTGGAGATTAATGACTGTGTGATTTTGGTCAGCGGTAAACATTAGAGCTGTATTTCCTGAGTATTTTTTTTTTTTTAATCCTTTTTCAAGCTTGAATCAAATAAAATGCACTTTTACACTTTTAGTGGTGGACTGTTTCTTTTTCTTTTCCTTTTCCTTAAGCTCAGAAAATAGGGGAGTAGAAACAGAGAGGAGAGATGTTTCATATTTTGATGTGGGGGGAAAAACACTCCTATGTTTCCTCTTTTCTTTTCTTGGTCCCTTTGCAGTTCCTGTTGTCTTGTTTCTTTCAGAACAAAGAATAAGCTGTGGTACTTTGAGTTTGGCACTTCGGAGACCTTTTCGGCCACATGTAAGAAGCTCCACGACTTTCTGGAGGTTGAGGTAAATCAAACCACATATTTTCTGTTTTATAGAGATCTACGCAAGAGAAGAAAAAACAGGGGTGGGGGGCGGGGGGGGAGCAGCTGCAGACTTACTTCCTTCCTTCCTTCCCTCCTTTCCTTCCTCCCTGCCTTCTTTCTTCCCTTCCTCTTTTCCTTTCTCCCTCCCTCGTTCCTTATTTCCTCCTTCCTTCCTTCCATCTGTTCTTCCTCCCTCCCTCCTTCTCTCCTCCCTTCCTTCTTTCCTTCCTCCATCCCCCTTTCTTCTTCCTTCCTTCCTTCTTTCTTCCCTTCCTCCCTCCCTCCCTCCTTCTCTCTTTCTTTCCTCCCCCCTACCTTCCTTCCTTCCTTCCTTTCCTTCCTTCCTCCCTTCCTTTCAATGAGTGTCCTATAAAGGGTTAATCAAAAAGTCAGTGGGTCAATCTTCAACTCTTCCTGTCCACATGTCAAAGTGTTCTTGGGCAAGATACCCAAACCCTAAATTACTCCCAATGGCTGCACCATCACTTTGGATTTTCATCAGATGTTATATGTGAACATCCCAACCGTCATCCTTCATGTTATTAAGAATATTTAATACCCAGGTAAGAATATGGGTGCCTGTTAAAAAAAATATTCTGGTCAACCTTTGTTCCATAAATAGCCCAAATTTGTACTAGTTTCATATTCACCCTGACAACGTGTTAATGTGTGAAGGCTATCTGTGCAACTCCCCACCCACTTCTCACTGAACCTCGGTTCAACCACAGGTAATTAGCCCTACACGACCCTGCTGTGTGTGATATTGAGTGATAATGAAGATGGTGTCTATACGATTCATCTTCTCCCTTCTAGGAGCTATCCACACAGTGCAGAGGTCTTTATTAATTAGTGTTGGTTAAGTACCTGCTGGACGAAAGCTTGTCTGGAAATTAGAGACAGATCTAGACTGGTGTAGGGTCCACTATCTAGACTAGAGCATTACCCTTTTTATAAATGACAGAGGATTATTCTGAAGAGCTGATGGTGCACCATTATTCTGGTTGACTGTGCAAGGTTAATCAAATTGACAGAAATGGTGCTTCCTATGGAGAGAAAGCTCTAAAACAGGCTCAGGCTGAAAAAAAAGGTTCAGATTAAGGCTTAGATAGGAAGAAAAAACTGATTCATATTGAAGCTGTGAATAGAAAGTTTCAGGCTCAGACAGAGAGACAGATTTAGGTTCAGGCTAAGACAAATAGGTTTAGGGTTAGGCTCAGATGGAGAGATGGTTTAAAATACAGAAAACAAATCATTGCACAGGCTCAAAGAGATTCAGGCTCAGATGGGTTCTTACTCAGAGAGACAGGTTTAGGCTTAAGCTCAGATAGACTGAAAAGTTCAGGTGAAGAAACAGCAGGGCTCAGAAAGGTGGACGCTCAGGGCTCAAACAGAAAAGACTGATTCAAGGATCAGCTGTGACAGAAAAGCAGCTGCAGACTCAGGTTCAGACAAAGGCATACTGTAGGTTCAAGCTAAGACTTAGGAAGACAAGTTCAGGCTAAGAGTCAGATGTACTGTAGAAGCTGGTTTACATTGTCAGGGAGACCCATTGAGGTATAGATTCAGACTTAAAACAGGCTCAGGCTCAGACATAGTGCCAGGTTCAAGCTCATTTTCAAACAGAAATAGATTCAGAATAAAGCTCAGACACAGAAACTGATCTGTGTTCAGATAGGAAGATTAGTAGTTCAGGCTCAGACAAAGAGACAAGGTCTTCTTTTCAGATATTGCACTGTGTTTTCTCTACTCTCTACTTAGTGATGTTTCATTAAGTCATGGGTGTCAAACTCATTTTCATTCAAGGGCCACATAATGCCCAATTTAATGTCATGTGGGCCGGATCATTAAAAAGATGGAAGGAAGGAAGGAAGGAAGTAAAATAAGACAGGAAGGAAGGAAGGAAGGAAGGAAGATAAGACAGGAAGGAAGGAAGGAAAATAAGACAGGAAGGAAGGAAGGAAGAAAAAGAAAGACAGGAAGGAAGGAAGGAAGGAAGGAAAAAAGGAAAATAAAACAGGAAGGAAGGAAGGAAGGAAGGAAGGAAGGAAGGAAGGAAGGAAAATAAAACAGGAAGGAAGGAAGGAAGGAAAATAAAATAGGAAGGAAGGAAGGAAGGAAGATAAGACAGGAAGGAATTAAGGAAGGAAAATAAGACAGGAAGGAAGGAAGGAAGGAAGGAAGGAAAATAAGACAGGAAGGAAGGAAAGAAGGAAGGAAGGAAGGAAGGAAGGTAGGAAGGAAGGAAGAAAAAGAAGACAGAAAGGAAGGAAGGGAATTTGTAAGGAAGGAAGGAATAAGGAAAGTGGGCCGGATTAGACACCTCAGCGGGCCGGATCTGGCCCACGGGCCGCATGTTTGACATCCCTGCACTAAGTGTATACGAATCTTTCTGTCTGAATTGCTCTGAATTCAATGCTTGTGTGTGTAATAAGTTGTCAATTGATTAGGGAAGCAACACCATTTTTAGACCTGCCAGTAAGTCAATGTGTTGAGTGGATAACACCTTAGGATTAGTAGCATGTCATTATTCAAACCACAGAAAAATGCAGTTTACATTACCAAATCTTATCCATCCTATTTAAACAGATATGTGTGTTTTTATCTCATTTATTTTATTTCTCCTTCCTGAAAAAGTGTGATGGTGTTACTCTGGACCTGAGCACCATCTCCCTAGAAGGCATCGCCATTCTCAACATTCCCAGCATGCACGGCGGGTCCAACCTTTGGGGCGAGAGCAAGAAGAGGAGGGGAAACCGAAAGGGTGGAAAAAAGGGCCAAGACAAGAGGACACCGGTGATCGACCCCAAAGAGCTCATGTTTGCAGTTCAAGGTAACTTTGAACATCATCAGTATTAACCCTTTATTGGGCAAATTATTATATTTGGTAACTTCTGTAAATATCCCAAAATATCCTTCCTTCCTTCCTTTCTTCCTTCCTTTCCTTTCTCCCTGCCTTCTTTCTTCCCTTCCTCTTTTCCTTTCTCCCTCCCTCGTTCCTTATTTCCTCCGTCCTTCCATCCTTTCCTTCCTTCCACCTGTTCTTCCTCCCTCCCTCCTTCTCTCCTCCCTTCCTTCTTTCCTTCCTCCATCCCCCTTTCTTCTTCCTTTCCTTCCTTCCATCTGTTCTTCCTCCCTCCCTCCTTCTCTCCTCCCTTCCTTCTTTTCTTCCTCCATCCCCCTTTCTTCTTCCTTCCTTCCTTCTTTCTTCCCTTCCTCCCTCCCTCCTTCTCTCTTTCTTTCCTCCCCCATACCTTCCTTCCTCCGTCCTTCCTTCCTTCCCTTCCTTCCTTCCTTCCTTCCTTCCTTCCTTCCTTCCTTCCTTCCTTCCTTCCTCCCTTCCTTTCAATGAGTGTCCTATAAAGAGTTAATACACGTTTCACTGTGTTACTACAGACAGATGCATCAGAGACATACAGATAATATAGAATAAAGGTTTAACCCTCCTGTTGTGCTCCCGGGTCAAATTGACCCCATCTCTTTTGACTGTTCCTCACTTCCTTCCTTCTCTCTCCTTACTTCCTTTCTCTTTTCCTCCTTCCTTCCTTCCTTCCTTCCTCATTCCTTCTCCTTACTTCCTTCCTCTTTTCCTCCTTCCTTCCTTCCTCCCTCCCTCTTTTCCTCCCTTCCTTCCTTCCTTCCTTCTTTCCTCTTTTACTCCCTTCCTTTGTTCCTTCCTCATTTCCTTCTTTCCCCACTTCCTTCCTTCCTCTTCCCTCCCTTCCCTCCTTCCTTCCTTCCTTCCTCCCTTCCTTCCTTCCTCCCTCTTTTCCTCCATTCCTTCCTTCTTTCCTCCTTTCCTCCCTTCCTTCCTCATTTCCTTCTTTCCCCAATTCCTTCCTTACTCTTTCTTCCCTTCCTTCCTCATTTCCTTCCTTCCTTCCTTCCTTCCTTCCTTGACCTGAGCACAACAGGAGGGTTAAGAGAGTGGTATGGCTCTAAGGGTGGTAATAACAGTATCTGAACAGCTATTGGACTGATTGGCATGAGACAGACATCAATGATTGCCAGATGATGAACCTTAATGACTTTGGTAATCCCTTGATCCCTTTTCCTCATGTGCCATTATAACATTTACATTAGTGAAATATCTTGTCAATTATTGGATGTATTGCCATGAAATTTGGTTTCTTAACTTTCCAATACGTTGGTTTATGACCGAATACCAAATTAATTACATTACAATAAAACTCTTCTGTACTTTGTCTTTGCTGCTACTAAGCAAATGTTAGCTTGATAGCAACAAACTCATTATTATTACACTATAACTCAGTTATGTTAGCATTTGGTTCAAAGCAAAGAGACTAGGTAAGGCCTCATATACCTGCTAGCATGGCTGTAGACAATGTTCTTCTTTTAAGTGTTTGAAAAGTCAAATCAATTCAACACTACATTATGAGACAATTGATGATTCACCATCAGCAATTTCAAAGCCTTGCATATGCTAAAGATCACAGTCAGACAATAATACTATACAATTGAAATAGGTTTAACAATGTAAGAGGCTGTTTTCCTTAAAGCACACATCAGGTACAAACGACAGATAAAAAAAATAAGTGTCCTCGCTCCTATCACAGAGATCAAAGACTAAACTTTGGACCAAAACTTTTTCTTAGTGCATGAATATTTCATGCATGACAAGGTGAATCACAGCTAGCAGATTGTGTTTGCTAAGAAAAGGTACAATCATGTCACTGTTTGGAACTGTCACTTGTGTGTTAATGGTTTCTGTAGGCACCAGTGGACAAGCTCAGTTAATAGGAGCAGACTGAGGGGGGGTGGGGGGGGGGGGTGTTGGGCATACCCCTGAATCCATTCACGTCAAAAGGAAACCCGTCAATGGGAATATATATGAATGAATGAAGCAGAATGAGTCCGCTGGTAAAATGGTGCAAGCCCACTCAACGACTATTAAAAAAAGTATATTAATAAATCCTAAAAGCTGTGTTAGAAGAAGTTATTAATACCAAAATGGAATAATCCTCAATTACAGGTAAAGGTCATTGAATTTGAATCCTTTCAGATCAGGATCTCATTTTTTGTACATGCTATGTTTTTAATAGCATGGCTCCAAATATATTAGTCAATCAGTTCCTTCCTTCCTCCTTTCCTTCCACCCTTCCTTCTATCCTTACTTCCGTCCTTCCTCTTTTCCTTCCACCCTTCCTTCTCTCCTTACTTCCTTCCTTCCTCTTTTCCTCACTCCCTCCTTCCTCCTTTCCTGGGAGGAAGGGAGGAAGGAAGAAGGAAGGAAAGGAGGGAGGGAAGAAGGAAGGAGGGAGGAAGGAAGGAAGGGAGGATAGGAAAGAATAAGGGAGGAAAGGAAAGAAGGAAGGAAGAGAGAGAGAGAAGGAGGGAGGGAGGAAAGGAGGAAGGAATAGGGAAGGAAAGGAGGGAGGGAGGAAGGAAGGAAGGAAAGGAGGGAGGAAGGAAGGAAGGAAGGGAAGAAAAGGAAGAAGGAAGGAAAGGAGGGAGGAGGGAGGGAAGGAAAGAAGGAGGGAAGAAAAGGGAGATGGATATAGCAATAAAATGAAATAAAAATATAAAAAAACACAGGTATGAAAAATCTGGTGGGGTATCCCCCCCCCCCCCCCCCCCTGTGATGGGCATGATGCCTCTGTGTCTAACAGTTGCCTGTCCAGGTGATGCACGGTGTGTTTTTAGGTTTCCTGGTGTGATGATGCGTGTGTACTTGGGGATGAAGTGGATGTTACAATCATTGTGAAGCTTGAAACATGGCGAGTCAGTGACGCTTCCCAGACATGAGCGCCAATGATCCCTTATGAGACTTCAATGGTCAGAACATGACTGATGTGATTCTGGCCTTTTTAAAGGGTTTTGATCATAAAACGCTGTTAAATATGTCAATACATGTCAAAAGAAGTGCAGATTTAATGAGTCTTTCGATCTGGGGGGAAATTCCCTTCATCCCCTGAGATGCTGCATGAACTGTTAGCCTATATTCAGGTTGATCCCTTTTTTTTAACCCTTAAACAGGCAGGAGTGGAAAACTAGATGTAAAAAAAAATCCTAATCCTAATGTGATGTCACTAGTTATGTCATTTGCACCTAAAGTAAAACATTTCCACTCATATTTTTAATATATTTTGGATTTTATGAGTTGTATCTCCACCAGGATGCTTTGCCCTTATTAACCCTCCTGTTGTGTTCGAGTCAAGGAAGGAAGGGAAGAAGAAGGAAGGAAAGGAGGGAGGAAGGAGGGAAGGAAGGAAGGAGAGAGAGAGGAAATAATGACAGAAGGAAGAAAGGGGGATGGAGGAAGGAAGGAAGGACGGGAGGAAAGGAAATAAGGAAGGAAGGACGAAGGAAAGAAGTAAGGAAGGAAGGAAGGTAGGGGAAGGAAGAAAGGGGGATGGAGGAAGGAAAGAAGGAAGGAAGGGAGGAAAGAGAGAAGGAGAGAGGAAGGACAGATGGAAGGAAGGAAGGAACAGTCAAAACAAACGGGTCAATTTGACCCGGGAGGACGACAGGAAGGTTAAGGTATAAAATGGTGATAATGGTAAAAACACTTAAATGTGTTATTTAACATAGTAAAATGATACATTCTGCTCATTAATATCACACATACTAGTTTCTAAACTGATTTTTATCATTTCTATCAAAGTATAAACCTACAACAAGCTTCAATTCTACCAATTAAAGGCTCATATACAATTAAACAACCACCTTAACCAATCATGCTCCTTAAAGAGTCTCCTGGTGCACGCTGCCTGTTTAAAGGGTTAAAGTAGCAGCATTTCACCGTACTTATGATCAGAAAACAGAATAAATGTGTTGTTACTGGCAAAGTTGAGAGAAAACAAACTCAAAGAAAAACACAGCAGGGACAGTGATGGAGTGCAAAAAGAAGGAAAGACAAAAAACACCTCAGTTCTAAAATAATTAACTCAATCAAAACAAAGACACTCGTCACACAAGTGCTGTTTGTTGCTTGTTGGGATGCTTGTGAGGCTGCTGATTTGAGTTTTCCTAATGAGATGATGTGAGGTAGTGTGGCACAGAGGAGGGGCTGCCAGTCAGGGAGATAGTTGATCAATTCAAAACCCAACCTTGCTATGATGAACACTCCATTAATCCCTGAATAAAAATCAATCAGTTTGGTGTTTGTGGGTTTAAAAAAATAAAAAAATAAAAAAGGCCACGGGCTGAACCTGGGAAGGCACTTAGTGGGGAGTGTGTATTTGTGTGCCACTCTGTCTCTGTGCGTTTGTGCACATGTGTGTCTGTTTGTGTGTGTTTATTGATGTGTGTGCGTGTGTGTGTGTGTGTGTGTGTGTGTATGGGCGTGCACCTGCATGTGTGAATGGATGCCCTTGTGGAAGGTGAGCCGGCCTAACTTGTCAGATCAAGAGAATGGCGTATTTAGAGGTAAACACAGGAGTACATTAGCCCAGAGGGGGCACCGCCGAGCACAACGCACAGATCAAACTGTTGGCAGGGATTTTTTTTGTGTGTGTGTGTGCATGTGTGTGTTTGTGTGTGGATGGATGGGCGGGTGGGTGTATGTGTGGAGGGTGGCTGGGGGATAAAAAAACCCTGACCTTTCGGGAGCTGTTAAATCGTCCCGCTGGTGACGCCAGGAGACAAGCCCCTCAGGTGGAAGGGAATGGCTGTGGAGTGAATTATTTAGAATGGGACTGAGGTTTTGCAGGGAGGGGTGTAAAGAGGAGGAGGAGGAGGAGGGGGGGGGGGGGCGCATGTGTAGGTGGGTGAGGCTGGGGGGGGGTTGATGCTTGGGACTGATGCCCCGTGACAAGCCCCATGAAGCTTTCATTGGCGGATCAGCCAACCCACACACCTTCCATTCTTCCTCCTCCTCCTCCTCCTCTTCCTCCTCCTCCTCCTCCTCCTCCCGCCATTTCTCTTTAGTTTTACTTTCACCTGAACTGCTGCTGGTCGTGCTCTGCTCCCTCGCTGTCCCTCTTTTATTCCTCCGCTCTCACCCTGTCGCTCCACATGTGTCAGTGCAGTCACCGTTCCTCGACAGCTCGATGCTTGACAGTGACAAGGACGCCGTTTCTAATCCCACACTTGGAGATTAAAGCTACAGCGCTTCTTTTTGTGAATCTCCCATATGGACATTCATTCATATGATTGTCTCACTCATTTCTTGCTTGTCAACCTCAGTGCCTGCGTGTTTATCACAGCCAAATATTACCTTCACCCCTCAAGGGAGGCACATATTGTTGATTGTAGGTTAGGTAAGGGGTGTTTCGGTTTATATTTGGCCTTTGGCTGCTTATTTGGTGTATTTATAACTCCCAGTTTATCTCAGGGAAGTAAAGATGATGGATTTTTCTATATTCAGCAGAGTTCACATTCGATTATTGTGCCAGATGTTTTATTTGCAACTCTAATGTTAGAAATAATGATTAGGAGGTTCAAATAAAAATGGAAATTCACCAATAAATCATCCTAGATTAAATGATATACTCTTTACTTTTAGTCATTAAGACCTTAATTAAAATCATGTGTCCTCACTTTATTACAATAGGTGAAAGTAACTTTTAAAGAGGGCCTGACAGATATGGGCTAATTTTAAGCTTATTTGAAAAATCTAATTAAAACATTACAGTATCTTATTACTCTTTGCTTTAAAAAAAACACTTGGTGATAATAAGACAGTATGTGACATCTTTAAGGAATATATCAACATTTAAATACCAACCTACATGTAAGCGTAAAAAGGACAATTTGTAGGTTTAGTTGCATGTGGCACACTTTGGCCGGGAGCAGTGACTTCTTGGAGTATCTGCTGGTTGCCTAGCAACGTTGTGGTGCAAACAAGACCTCAGGCAAGAAAGCACAAAAACCAAAGTGCTAAACTATTCCTTTAAGTGGTTTTAACATTTTCGCTTTTTTTCTGTTTTTGTGCGCATTAAACAATTGAGATATAATGGATAATTGGACGAAGCCAGGCTAACTGTTTCCTCTGCTTCCAGCCGTTATGCTAAGCTAAGCTCATCATCATGCAAAGTAAATAAATGGATTGTGTAATGTCTTTAAATAGTGAAATATATTTGTATTCTCAGTTAGGATTGGTTTAAAGTGTCCAATGTCCTGTAGAAGTTTAACTCTGTATTTTATTAATTAACAGTTTAACTTCTATAAATAGATTTATTTCATATATTTATAGTTTATAACCAGAATATGCAGGTCACTGGCTGTACAGAGGTGTTCTGACCTCGTTATATTTGGCAGAGAGGCTCTATGGTTTTTCCCACAGTGAGCACTCTTGGGTATAGGTGGGATCTTTGTAGCCCGGGGCAACAAGGAATTCCCGCCAGTTTACTTATCGCCGTGGTGACGCTGTCCATCATACATGTCAGCGCAGGCCTGTGTGGGCTGTTTGCATTAACGTGAGAAGTCACGAGGAGGGGGAAGAACGGCTTTAAAGCCCAGTGTCAGGAGGTCAAACTACTGTGTATGTACACACACTCTTCCAATCCGACCCGGGAAAGTACTGCACTCACAGTCCTGCACTGAGATAGGGACAGACGCATGTCCATCACCATGGTGACAGCTGGACACCACAGCTCGGCGGCGACAACAACACCTCACAGCAACAGCAGCATTACCTACGACACGCCTTCAGGAAACCAACACGGCTGAGATAAACAAGACAGGGATGGAGCAGCGTCGGTGACAGCGAGCTAACTCGCTAGCACGCACCAAGTGCCTAAAAATGGGTCTAGTTTCAATTAGTGTCTGTATACTCCCAGCAGCGAGGCAGCAGCTTCTTAATTTGTGGAGGGACGAGTCGATGGAGAGTCGGAGGCAGAACGGGCCTCTGAAACAGATGGGCCCTGCGTGACACTGGGCTTCCAGCAGGGGCAAAATCAATGCTCATAACTGCAAAACAGAAGAGAAATTAATAATTATATTATCACAAGATTGCTTTGCATTGCCGGTGCAATCTAATTAATAGCTGTTTTGTTTGTAGCTTGCTCTTGTTGCCTTTTTTTTTTTTACTGTGAATGTTAAATGTTTCATAAGCAGAAGGCAAAGTCTGAAGTGATGTGTCATCTTCTTTTATTCATCCTCACTTTCACAAATTTCCTTCATCCCTAATTTCTTGCTTCTTGTCACAGTTTCAATAACCAGAAGATGTTTTTCCAGCGTTCTTCTTGGTTTTTAAATAACATGAGCATCACTGAGGAGCAAAAAGGAACACAAATGCTGTCAATGTTCAATATTAAAATCACTTAATGAAATATATTTGAATAATTAACGGTCTAAAATACAACTTATCAGCACCTGAAATGGTTCTACTTGAAGAGCATATCATCGATGTGTCTAGCATGCATACCATAGTAATTCATTTACAATATGTACCCATGTCTCGACAGAATTACACATTTAACAGACACAGAGTACTCAAACACAACCAATTCTAAAGTTGACATTAAGATTTATTTTCATGTTTTTAGACCTTTCTGACCAGCTGCTTGAGGTGGTGGGACTGGAAGGAGCCATGGAGATGGGTCAGATCTACACCGGCCTGAAGAGCGCTGGAAGACGCCTGGCACAGTGCTCATCTGTGACCATCAGGTCAGCTTTAAACTGGACCATCTGGACCACAACTCTATTTCACACATTTGGTTTTGTCATTTTTGTTGTTCTGGTATTGTCAGCCTTTTTTTTTTAGTATTGTCAATTTAAAGTCAAATATGCAAAAAAAACATTTAATGATGCTGCAGAATTTGAGTATTAACCCTTTATAGGACACTCTTTGAAAGGAAGGGAGGAAGGGAGGAAGGACGGAGGAAAGAAGGAAGGAAGGAAGGTAGGGGGGAGGAAAGAAAGAGAGAAGGAGGGAGGGAGGAAGGGAAGAAAGAAGGAAGGAAGGAAGAAGAAAGGAGGATGGAGGAAGGAAAGAAGGAAGGGAGGAGAGAAGGAGGGAGGGAGGAAGAACAGATGGAAGGAAGGAAAGGAAGGAAGGAAGGACGGAGGAAGGAAAGAAGGAAGGGAGGAGAGAATGAGGGAGGGAGGATGGACAGATGGAAGGAAGGAAGGAAAAAAGGAAGGGAGGGAGAAAGGAAAAGAGGAAGGGAAGAAAGAAGGCAGGGAGGAAGGAAAGGAAAGAAGGAAGGAAGGAAGGAAGGAAGGATAATTTGGGATATTTACAGAAGTTACCAAATATAATTATTTGCCCAATAAAGGGTTAAAATATTGAACAGTTATCACTCCTGGTCTGGGACATGTTAAGTTCCTTGGTGCAAAGTTCATCATAACATGCTCTCTTGTTTTTTTACTGACAGAACCAGTAAATCACTCCCGATGCAGATTGATGGTGAACCGTGGATGCAGACTCCGTGCACTGTAAGTCCCTGAATATATCCACTGTGTATCACACAGAGGTGGCTCATGCTAACAGGAGCCAGTATACAGTACACTGCTGGGATTAAATTAAATACTTCTTTCTTCAGAGGCGATATTATCAACCTCAGTCAGCGTCACCTTTTTTTAACTGTGAGAGATTAAAATGACTGTATAGTAGACGCCACTACTACAGTACTACTGCTAATAGAAACACATGAGATAATGAGTCATTCCTTGATAGTACTACAGTATTGTCACCTGTTTACTGCAATCCTAGCAATTATTTATTATGAAAGTCCCTCAGGCTTGATTTTATGTTGCTTTTCTTTACTAATACTCGCAATTTATCAGGGACAATAAACATTACATTATGTCATTATGATGTAAATGTGCTAGATTTTAACTCAACTCCTGCAGACACTGAACAGACTGATGTTGAAAGTAAAAATACAACCTCTAAATCTACTGGTTTTATGATAAAGGAAAGTTTTGTAATCAGGTGCAGTCTTCGGCTCCTTCCATTTCTCACGCAAATCATTGCTTTGCTTTTTTGTGCTATAATTTATGATAACAAATACTTAATGATGCAAGTCTTCTTCTAATTTGCTTACCGTCTACGTCTCAAACATCTACCTCCACAAGTACACAAGTGTTTGCTTCTCTGTCCAAGATATTCATTTTTCTAAATGAAACTCCTCAGTTTGTGTTGATTACGGTTGTGTTTAGCTTTAATTACAACGCCACTGCAGATGAAGTGCTGCCAAGATTTACATATGGATCATCCGAGCAAAGCTAAAAGACACAGTGCATGACAAAACAAGTAGCCTGCAAGTGCTCTTGTGTCTGCTGGCACAACTCCATGGAGCAAAGTTAGGATCTGACAATACATAATTATGGCGCTGCTGAATTTGAATCAGTCGACCTGTAAAATACTTATAAAAACATCACAGTTCAAATGAGATGTTATCCCACTAATTATTAACAACAACAACAATGCAAATGCATCTCAGTTCCTCTGCATGCATAACATATTTAACACTATTAAACCATTTGCATTTTTAAGTGACATACGACATGTATCGCTGTCTCTTTGATAATCAGGTCTGCTGTGAGCTGAAATACTCTTTACTCTGATTTCAGACAGGAATCTGCTGAAATTCCACTTTTGCTTTTATTTCTGTCCAAAAGTCTTATTGCTCTTGGGCTGTTGACTGTGGACAATGTGTCTCCACTTCTTACCACTTTGTAAAAGTGAAGCTAAGACAGCCTGTTCCAGACAAAGGCTGAACTGAGAGGCTGCATGAAAGGCCAGTATAAGATAAATAAATAATAAATAAATAAATAAATCATGCAAAGCTACTCAAGTGATGTCCCTGAATAAAAATATGGAACTGGAAATGAGCATAATAGGTCCCCCCTATAATTTAGCGTCCTTAAAACAGAACCAAGTAACCCTCCACATTAATCTGAGGTTTTCCTTTAGATCTTCCATTTGTGACCAATGTCATGTCTGAAAGGTTATCATGTTTTTTTGTAAAGTACATCAGAAAAAATAAGTTCAATAACATTTAATGATGACAGAAAGCCCACAGAAGCATGTAATTGCTTGCCAGTTATAATGCAGGTAAAATAAAGGGCATCTTTCCTTTTGAAGTTAACATGGTCCTTTTAATGCAGATAATAGCATTTCCTCTCCCCATTACTGTTTGTATACTCTTAGTGCAACAATATAATGAACTGTGCATTTAATATGACAACCCTTGATGGTTGATATTTGTTCTTTCATTGATCTACAAGTTTATCCTTCAACAGAAATGGGATCATTGTTGGCAAACAGGACTCATGAAGCCCATACTTTACTAAAATCCACCATAATGTGTGGAAGCATTTATTATTCAGAGTTTTGAACCTCAGGTATTTTCAGTTTGTCGCATTTAAGACTCACATTTGACTCCATTTGACAACAACCCATATGGACCCATAAGACCATATAGGACAGTTTTTGTAGTTGTTGCATCATTGAATTGGAGGTAACACACTAGGAGGAATGAAAAGAGTGATTTAAAAGATAAGGCTGGTGATATTCTGTTATCATCAGTAAAAAAATCACATGAAAGATCAAAACCAACACTTCAATAGGCCTTCTGTGAACACTTTCCCTTTTCCTACTGAAAGACATACAACTTTAAAAATTGAACTAACACTTTGTTTTGGACCATTTTCAGAAGAAGGAATAAAAATGGGTTTTAAGACGAGTTTTAAAAATGGACAGTGAGGAGGCTTGTCTAATATTTAAAGGAAGCTCGTTCCATAGTTTAGGAGCAGCTACAGAAAAGGCTCTATCCCCTCTGAGCTTCCACTTTGACCTCGGTACCTCCAGGAGCAGCAGATCAGCTGACCTGAGGCACCGAGCAGGAGCGTAGAGCGGGGCCAGACCATTTAAAGATTAAAAAACAAATAAAAGAATCTTAAAATGGACTCTAAAGTGCTCAGGTAGCCAGTGGAGGGAGGCCAGGATGGGTGTTATGTGCTCAGGTAGCCAGTGGAGGGAGGCCAGGATGGGTGTTATGTGCTCAGGTAGCCAGTGGAGGGAGGCCAGGATGGGCGTTATGTGCTCAGGTAGCCAGTGGAGGGAGGCCAGGATGGGAGTTATGTGCTCAGGTAGCCAGTGGAGGGAGGCCAGGATGGGCGTTATGTGCTCAGGTAGCCAGTGGAGGGAGGCCAGGATGGGCGTTATGTGCTCAGGTAGCCAGTGGAGGGAGGCCAGGATGGGCGTTATGTGCTCAGGTAGCCAGTGGAGGGAGGCCAGGATGGGAGTTATGTGCTCAGGTAGCCAGTGGAGGGAGGCCAGGATGGGTGTTATGTGCTCCCTCTTACGTACTCCAGTTAAGAGGCGAGCGGCTGCATTTTGCACCAAAGCTAAATCTCAACTCTGTTTCTTCCTTCCACTAGATTGAGATCATCCACAAGAACCAGGCTCCCATGTTGATGGGACCACAGCAAGGACGGAGCTTCTTCTCTTCAGTCATCAGAAGAACACGTACAGAAAGCAAAGAGTGATCAAATGACGGTTCAAGACCTTCAGATCTTCACAAGCACCTACAGAGCAGAGGTCACAAGTTGATCATCACTCGGCCCACTAGTGAAGAGGGAGGGGGGGGGTCCACTGATGCCTGTTTGATAGCCCAGTATACAGTAGCAAACTGTAGATTCAGTATGTGTTGCCTTCAGCTCGGAGACGTCACCGAGAAGCCCTCATTGAATCCAGAGTGAGGTGTCTTGAGGACTGATGCTTTGGTCTACGGTGTGTAGTGCAGTTTAGCTCCAAAACTACTGAAGCTATTTCGGGAAGTCTACTTCTGAAAAGATTTTCTATAAGTCTGTTTTTATTTTTGCTGTTGTGATCCGTGCCACGTGGAACAAACCCACAGATGAATGTGTTTTGTGATATGATGCATTTATTTATTTATTTATTCATATTTTGCTGCTATTGATGTTTTTTAACAGGTTTTTTTTTTTGCATTTGCATTTGCATACCCCTTGATGCATGATGGACAGCGAAAGAGGCGACTGCTGTTGGAGCTGACATATCTGGAGTTTGCAGCTGATCTTTCCCAAATGTGTTTAGTGAGAAGTGAAGTTTCTTTGCCCCGCATTTCTTCGGGCTTCACTCATTGAATGCCTTTAAGTAGTGACAAGACTTAAGAATCTCTTTTGCTTACTTGTACTGGTTCCTGCAAGTCACTCTTGTCATGTTTTGACTCTGCTGTTTTGCTGCTCCGTTGGTGGAAAGATTAGGAATGATTATTGATTGTTCATAAAAAATGCATGACACTCTTTGTTTAACGTCGCACGAGAGATTTCCAGACAGTTTTACCAATTGTGTGCACACTTTCTGTTGCATGAGTGACCAAGATCTGTTTTGACACTTGTGGAAATTGATCATTTTTGAATCTACAGTGCTGCTCAGTTTAACCATATCACAATTTATCTATGAGACAGCTGTATTTTTTTTTTTTTTTTTTTTTTTGGGATCCTGTGTTTTTTCTGAACAGGTACTCAGGTACTTTTCAAGTGAAAAACAGTGATAAGGCAGCAAAAAAGAGTCCAGTGTTCAGTCAGACTGCATGATGGTACAATTACTGTATTGTTGGATATTCAAGAAGCAGTTTGTGACCTCCTCTGGTCATTGATTTGTTCTGATGTCTACTGCTGAGTGTTTACAGTCTGCTGCCCATACAAGCGTACATTAACCAATTAAAGTCTAAATACAAAATGACTATTGACATATATAGTACCAGCTTGATTTATATCAGTCCTATCCAATAACTACAGGCATTTTACAGCCACTTGTGTGCACATGCCATCTATAAATTATTTTATAGTCTCTCTTTAAAAAAAGAAATCAATTCATTTTAAACTGGTTATTTTATACACAGTAAAAGTTTCCTTATTCATAAAACTGACAGTATTCTAGCTGGTGAAGGCAGATTCACTACATTAATGTATTTAAAAGGTAATGTATCTCCACAGGTCTCAACAAATAAAAATACACACCAGTGACCATAGCCAGCTATGAGGTCTGGACCTCCTATATACATATCATGTAAAAAGTTGGCTGTATAATCAGGAGCTGAAACCTGACAGCATCCCGTCAAACTGCAAAGCATACTGGATATATATTCCTGACAAGGGCATTTCATCTCTCATATCTGTGCATCCATCAGGCCTGCTGTGTGTGTGGCAAGGAAAAGGTAAGTTATTACTAATAAGTTTTCATTAACAGTATTAACTATAGCATCAGAGTTTATACTACATGAAGCAAGGCTACCTGGCTTGAGGCTATAATAGCTAACTAGCTAGTTATGTTTAAGCAACATAATGTCAGTAAGGTCTTTGCTTACCTGAGAGCAGAGAACAGAGAAACAGGAGTCACTTTTAGTCCTTTCGATCCAGTTTAAATTTAAGAATAAAGGCACACATAATGAAATATTTACAGATACAGAGAACACTTGTTTGCTCTAAAATAAGTTAGCAACAGCACAGCATAGGTATCATAGGTGTTAGTGGGCAATTGGAGGAAAGCAGCTCAAATATAATGTCCAATAGGGGAAATACTTGTGAAACCTTTATGCTCAATGCCTTGTCTTTAATGAAGTTAATGAAAGATTCAAACTTTAGCGTGAGTACGAAGGCCTTCAGTGATTGGAAGTATGCTATTAATGAAAATATATCCCAAGGCCTAGCTTGACAGTGGGGATTTAAAGAGCCACTGAACTGGCAATGAAGTACCAGTCTGTAGTCCAAGGAAATAAAAAGAACATTGGCTCAATTATTAGCCAAAAATATGATGAAAAGGTTATGACCAATCCTAAGAGTCTCTTATCCATCATTAACATAATCGTGTGTCTTGCCCAGTAAAGAGAGCAGAATTTAATTCCACTCTAAAGCAACATCTGCAGAGAGTGCCCCCCAAAATGGAAAATAGAGAGACCCTGTTGAAACTAAAGGAGGCCCAGCACTTCACTGTATTAGCCAATGAGTCCATGGACATAAGTGGGACTAAACAGATGGCGATATCTGTCCGCTACATCAATGAGGAGGAAGAAAACACTATGATAAAAAAAAGCATGTTCTTGGTTTCTGTCCCAGCTCACAAATTGGGTCTTCAGGCAACCATCTTTAGGGGTCAGGGTTGCAATGAGGGAATTCAGAAATTGCACCCCAGGATAGTGAACACCTACTGTAAGAGACATGCACTCCATTTGTTAGAGCTTTAGATCAGCTCCTAGTTATTCTGCCATAAGCTTAGACTACTGGGGGACATTACATGTTAATTAATGCATGTTACAAACTTGGCATCTTCCTCGTAGCTTTTCTTTTGATTTCTTTTCTCATAGATGTGGACTCTCAATTATTGTCCATGTGGTCCAGCTTGACTCTCACTGCTACTACAATTAAACTACCTCTAGAGTCTGGTTCTGTTTGAGGCTTTGTCTAGTTAAAGGGGAGTTTTTCTTTGCTCATGGGGGAATGTTGGGTCTAAATGGTACAGTCTAGACTTGCCCTATATGAAAAGTACCTCCAAGATAACTTCTAATAATTACTTGATTTGGTGCATTACCTTGTCGATCATTGAAAGGATTGCTGTGTTCTTCTCAGCCAGGAAAGATGCCTTGCAGGAAGAGTGCAGAAGAGAAGATGCACAACGAAGGACAGCAGGGATCCCGTTGATGTCAGATATCAGAGCAAACCCAATATGCACTTTTGTGGAAAAGTTCACTACTGCACATTTTGCTTTAAAGAGCATGGAGACTGAACGAACCTCTATCTCTGGAAATGCTTGTAATCCCCAACACAGTATGGAAATATTCAAGACCATCATCAACACTGCTGTGATGACCAGCAATGTCCTAGGTTGAATACAGACAGCCCTTCACCAAACATGAACATGCTACTAACTTGGAGATCATCGCAGCATATGAAGATGCACAAAATGTATGTGAAGTCATAGCCAAACACGGATGTGAGTGAGGATTCAATGCATGCTTTCTAAAAAAGTAACAGCTCTGGCCAACTCAGTCCCAGCCAAGCAGAGAATATCTCTGAAACAAAACTACAGGCCTAGTGAACCCACAGAGTTAGTGGAAGAGAAAATATCTACTATCCTTTTATAGACCACATCAGTAGTGAACTGGATGCCAAGTTCTTTCAAAGGATTGAGCCTACAATGCTAGCAGCTTACCCGCTACCAAAAGCTCTCAAAATACTGACGAAAGAAAGAAAGGGGTGAAGAGCTGGTAGAGAGGCACCGAGAAGACCTAACTGACCCAGACACAATGGAGCAGGGAATAAAATGCTGGAGGCACAAGTTTCACTCGGAGGCAGGTCCCTTCCTACATCAGCTTTGGAAACTCTGCAAGCAGCACAAACATCCTTCTTTCCCAACATAAAATGTATGTTACAAATGTTTCTTAAACTTCCAGTGACAACCTGTGCCTGCAAAAGGTGATTCTCATGTCTTTATGTCTGGTTATTATTTTATTATTATTTTATCTCCTCTGCTTTCCAGTCCTTTGTGTGTTGGTTTGTCTCTCTCCGTTCATGTTACAGTGTGTGTGTGTGTGTGTGTGTGTGTGTGTGTGTGCTGGTCATGGCATCTTAGTTTCCTGTTGCCGCTGTTAAACCGGTGTACCTTCAGCTGATCATCTAATCAACTCTACAAGCAACTGCTGCATAAAACCTCGTCTCATCCATCCAGACTCTACCAGATCATTCAGTCTACCGCACGGCACAAACATCAAGGCCAGTTCTAGTGTGTTGCTCTTCATGTCAGTTTGCACGTTACTAATCTGGAGTCCTGTGCTCCAGGTTAAAACTCCAGTCAGCCACGGTTACCTGCCACGTCCAGCTTCGTTCTCGTCACCTGTCTCCAGTTTGGATCCTCGACTCGTCACCTGCAAACTGCATTCTCCAACCTGCTTATACTTTCTAGAAACCCTCACTTGCTCCGCTTCACCTGCTTCACCTGCTCCATGTGCCCATCAAACCAGTAAATCCTCTTATAAACTGCTCTTACTTTTAATGTCCTGCATTTTGGGACCTAGATTGAGTAACACATAATACATTTAAATCGATTAATTAATTGTTGGTTTGGCTCTGCATAGAAAAATACCCTTTAACTTTCAACAATGAGTAGTCCATTAACTTCACTTCACCCTGTACGTTAGCCCATGAGTTGAATCATGACATAGGGAGTGCTCAAATAAATCAGAGATGGTACCAAGCAAAGGCCAACAATACTGCAAACTATTTTTAGTGCCCTCCCACACAGACACTGCACTAATCAAATTATCAGTACTGACGTTTTGTGAGTCATTACCCTAAAACGTCATTACCTTAGAGAACATAGATGTAGTGGAGCTCACTGCAGAAAAATATGTCAAATGTCTTGTTTTTGGTAATCTTATCCAAATAAGTGCAAAACAAACACAGATATATAAAAATCTATTAATCGTATTGTTTGGTGTGGCACTTGGTTTGCTGCGTGTCTCAGTGTCAGATGGGGGGGACGCCTGCACTTGACCTGCGTTTCTCCGTCCTCGAGGGGGGGTGGGAGGGTGGGGGTGGGTTCAGTAGGAATGACACGATACTTCACTTCACATCCACTTCACCCGCCTGGTAAAGGAACCCTGCCTGGATCCAAGATGGCATCAGCGTGACCACTACTGGCTTCCGATATGTCCGTCTTTCAGTCAAGTGTTTAATGCAATGGTAAAGCTTTTTTGGTAAAGAATGGAAAATGAGATGTAAAAAACATAATGTGATGTCACTAGTTATGTCATTTGCACCTAAAGTAAAATATTTCCACTCATATTTTTAATATATTTTGGATTTTATGAGTTGTATCTCCACCAGGATGCTTTGCCCTTATTAAGGTATAAAATGGTGATAATGGTAAAAACACTTTACTATGTTAAATAACACATTTAAGTGATACATTCTGCTCATTAATACTAGTTTCTTAACTGCTTTTTATAATCTTATAACTGCCTCAAGCTTCAATTCTACCAATATAAGGCACATATACATTTAAACAACCACCTTAAATAGTCTGTATCTCCTGGTGCACGCTGCCTGTTTAAGGGATAAGACAGGGTTACGGTATAAGTTACTACATGTGTTAAGCCAATATTAATTGTAATGAGGTAAAAGTCAACAACTAGCTGAACACACTTGGCAGAAATGGAATGTAATATTCATAAATGTAGTTTTAATACGTGTATAATCATTTTAATGAGAAGTGCTGTGTTGCCATTACCTTAGAATGAGCCCTTCATATCTATAGAGGAAGCAGGTCCTCTTCCACAAAGGACGCCATGTTTCTACAGTAGCTCAGAATGGACAAAAAACCAACACTGGCTCAAGATGGGGGGCCTTAAACTCCTTCCAGCTGGAAAGCCGTATGTAGTGAGAGTTCATAAAGGTAGAAATGTTGTGATGTTGTGTGAAGCGTAAGCAATCAATCTCAGCTCACACCATGAAACAGAATGACTTGAATACATTTGTAAATTACTCAATGTCTGAATTTCACTATTTAATCTGACTTTTGCATCAGAGGTTGAACCCATAAGTAATTAAAAGAAGAGTTAAGAGTTAAATATTGTCAGTAAAAAGTGTAGGCCTAGATGTTTTTGGGCTTTCTAAGTGTATAAATATCTAAAGATTCTGGCTGACTTATACCAGCTAGCATTAACCATTAGTTTAAAGCATTTTTCGCTAATACATTCTTGTTCAATTTTGTTAATAAATTATATCTAACTATCTGTCTAGCTTTAAATAATTACTGGGCCAAAGTTGATACTGGGAACAAATCAAAAATGGAAATGCCTGATGCATCTGGTCAGGATAGCCGTTAAAATACATTATATTAGTATGTTGTATTTAAAACTCAGTGAGTTTCAACCAATAACATGTCATTCTGCTTTCACATGAGTTCAGCCTCTGAGAAATATTGTGTAACTAAAACCCCTACAGAGCAGACTGTGGTTGTATTGAGAAGCTGCCATGTGTCCATACTGTAACTGCATCATTGTAAATCAGGAAAGCTGCAGCTAAACAGCATGCTTAAAACTTTTTCCCACTGCACCTGCTTTCTTTCTATTTATTGGCCATGTGAGTTAGTTTTTTTGGAAACGGCCCTCTTCAGTTTTGCCCAGTGACCTGAGCTTTACTTCCAGGTCAGTGGCTTCTGCAGGTCTGCGGCACTCTCAACAATATATCCCTTACAGGAGAGAGAAGAGCTGGCGCTTCAGCAAGTCCCTCTGGAGGCTCTTCAAAACACTGTTACCATGGACACAAACTTGACCGGGAGAGGACTGAGGAGTGTGTTTGTGTACACTGTGTGCAAGGTAAAAGAGACTGAGAGAGGGTAAAGACAGGACTCTGTGTGTGTGTGTGTGTGTATGTGTGTGTGTGTATGTGTGACTTAAGTTACTTTCAGGGACACAAACCACACTTGAGACCAGTTGATTGGGGAAAACGTCTCCAACTGGGGACAAAATGTGTGTCCCCAATTGGTAAAAAGCTGATTTTTGGGTCAGTGGTCAAGGTTAGGGGGTAGTAGTTATGATTAGGATTAGTTAAAGTAACTAAACCTAAACAAGGACATTATTATAAGTCTATGTAAATACCCCAAAAGTGACTTAAGCCAACCTGCGTGTGTGTGGGTGTGGGTGTTTGTGTGTGTATGCATTACGTTACTTTCAGGGACACACACGGGACTTGAGACCAGTTGATTTGGGACAACTTGTGTAACTGGGGACATTTGTGTCTCCAATTGATAAAAAGGCGTATTCTTGGGTCTGTGGTCAAGCTTAGGGTAGTAGTTATGATTAGGATTAGATATGAATTTAGGCAAGTCTATTTAAATACCCCAAAAGTGACTTAAGCAAACCCGAGTGTGTGTGTGTGTGTTTATGTGTGTGTGTAATAGGAGGGATTGTGCAGGTGCAGTTTGCGTGCGTATTCAAGTGTTACTTTACACACATGTTAAATTATGTTTACCTTTAGTTTCCCTTCTGCTATTTAAATGACTCTAAAAGTCCAAACTTGTTCTTTTTTTTCTTCCCCCGTTTTTTCTTTTTTTTTTTTTTTAAAGCGCTTTACACTTGAATGTTCCCATTGACTTCTCTCGTGCTTGCCGCCTGCAGCCGTGTGTGATTGACTGCCAGCAATCTGATCCAGTGAAAGACATTGACAACCAATAGGAAGCGGAGTGCGGCTTGTTTCCATGGGAGGCCCCGGGAGGCGATGCCAAGCCGCCAGAAAGCAACACAGCGAGCTGGGAGAAGCGCAGGCAGCAGCCGGGACTGTGGAGATCCTGCAGCCGCTCTGTGGCACTCTACAAGCGGATAAAACCGGCGCGAGGTCGCCTTGGTAAGTGCATATTAGTTTTTTTCCACACTTCCTCTGCTTTTGAGGTTTACCCCCTCTTCTCTTCTCATCCTGTGCAACATTTCGCTGCGCCCTAAAGCTCGGCGCGCTCCTCGTTTACGCACGAAATGTGCAGATTGTCAACTTAAGTTTGCAGCATCGCCGGAGGTGCTGTCGCTAATTTCGGTCTCAAAACAGTAGTAAGAGGTTCCTGAACTGTACCTCTGTGAATGAAACTCGCATTTCCACTCTGGGCAACATGAGAAATTGTAATTAACGCCACATTTATCTCTGCTTTCTATCCATCTCGCACAGGACGGGAGACTGGAGTCTTTGCAGATCGCTCGTCAATTAAAGCCACAACGGAGCATAATGGATGGATTTCACGATCAGCAAGTGCCTTACTGTAATTCCAAAGTGAGTGATCATAGCCTGGAAAAAAAGTTGGAAGCAAATCAGATAACAGATGCACATTGTACGCCCTCCTCTACTTATTAATCCATAGTTGCTTTATTCTTATTACTCTCTCTCTCTTTCACTGTTTCCTCAATATCTTTCCTTGTAAATGACTATTCTTCCCTCTAATACTTCAATACCGTCTATTTGTTCTGATCTCATTTCTGTTTTTCTTTCCCTCTCTGCTGCTGCTGTTGCTGCCAAAACTCATTTCTCCCTCAGGGACCATTTACGTTTCATCTAATCATCAAAGATAAACAGCTAAACAAGGTGGCCACAGCTTTACACAGCTTTCCTTTGGTTATGCACCATGTTACAACTTGCTAATTACATCTGATAAGTGAAGCAAAGGTCCCTATGCATGGGTCAGCCTTTAGAGGTTCATGAGGCATCAACGAGTGGCTCACTGAGGCTTTTTCATTTGCTCTCTCAGTTGCACGTGTGCTGCAGCCAACAACATAATCACTGCTCCAGCCAGGGAAAGAAAAAAAAAGAAGAAAAAAAGAGATTGATTTGTGTCCTTTTGTTTTTTTCTTTGCAGAAGACGCAAGAAAAGACAACGAGCTGTGAGAGGCCAGCAAATAACAGAAAGAGAAAATTCATTAAGTCCGACCTGGCTCTGGACACTGAAGGTAAGCAGAGGGCAGGGGGAGAAGTTAATTTCACGGCTCCTAAACATTTAGCAAAATTCAATTGGTTTGTGGCCACCTGCACCGCTAACTACAGAATCTCAATTACAACACAGTGGCCTGTGATGATTCTCACAAGCCTCTGTCAGTGGTCAGACACACAAATTGACTTGTTATTAGGCGCACTCGTGCCCAATGAGCTCCAGTGGCTCTGACGACACATCAGCCTGCCATAATGAAGTCAGCCGTTCCTTATGCTTCTCCTGGGTTTTAACTGGGGTTTTTAAACCGTCTTCAAGCCCTGTTCTCTGCTTTTGTTCCCCCTCCAGAGCTCTTCCAGGACCTCAGTCAGCTACAGGAGACTTGGCTGGCAGAAGGTGAGTGTTTTAAATCTGGAGCAAAAAGGAGGAGAGATGGGTAAAAATGGATAGGTTGTGAGGGGTGGAAAAAAGCAGCCTGGAGTTACATGCCTAGCATCGCAGTCCAATTAAAAGCCTGTGTGGAAGAGGCACCTTGTGTGTCATGCATACATTAGAGACTGTGAGCAAGGGGTCTTGAGGGAGACCGAGGAGGCTCTACCCAGAGAGTGTCATCACAAATTACCAGGAGAAGGCTCTCCGACGCTCACTGTCTCTTCTGCTTTTGGCAGGAGCTAACGCGCTGCACGCCAGCCGCCGCCACCACCTCCACCTCCACCAGAGCTCTGCTGTAGCCTACCAGCTCTCTCCCTCTCTCTCTCTCTTTCTCTCTCTCTCATTTGCTCTTGCTCTCTCACTCTCTCTCTTTCTCTCTCTCTCCCTCTCTCTCCCTCTCTCTCTCTCTCTCTCTCTGCTTCCTCTCAGCACACCTCTCTATCTTCTACAGCTGTACCATCACCTTGTCTTCTTCAATTTCATTTCTTGGAGGCAAAAAAAAAGAATGGATCTATAATTTTTTTCTCACAGACTTCCAAAAAAAATAGGCTTGATCTCTCAAATCGACAATTGATTTTTTTTATTTTTTATATTTATCCATTTCTTTGCCTTTTTATTTTTTTTTCTCTGATGGCAAGACTTGCTCATTGTGGTCTAACTGAGACGTGATGCTTCAGGATTTAAGTGCGAGTGTCCTCTTTCCTCCATGTCTGCAGCACCGAAGTTTTGGTCAGTGGTGAATATTGTTCATCTATTTTTTTAAATCTTTGCTGTTTTTTAATGTGCATGTGCATGTTCCTCTTGGCTTATAGCCTTGACTTTAGTATTTGCATCACTCACTAAGATGCAACTTACTTTGATTATTGCATGTAATCTGAAAGTTTACATCTCAGCAGCGTGAGAGTTGGGTTTTTGAAGTGTATCAGTGGAGTCTCATTAGCTGTCAGGGTGAAATCAGAAAGCTGGTCATTTGAACTTTTTTTGCATGTGTTTAAATCTTTATAAACATCTGAAAAAGTACGACAAAATGCTAATATTTCCTCTGTAAACGGGCCCCAGCACTGGTGTAAAAATTAAGTCAGTCACTTTATAACATTTGTCTCCGCGGTTGAGACACCAGACTCAGTCTTTACATTCTTGGCTTAGACAGACAATGTTGTGTGAAAACTAAAACCTTATTATTTGATATTTAAATATGTCAAATTACAAAAATCCACTGTGGAAAAAAAGGATTTAAAAAAAATCATCAGCATTATTGTGCAAAAATTGCTATTGGGGTCATAATTACGTGCTTTAATTCTTTAATATTGAAAATTGAACAATTATAAATTATGAAGACAAACAGATATTTACTGTAATAAGGAACAAATATGTTTTCTATTTGTAAATTTGTAATTTTTTATATTTTCCATCGTAGTTTTGCAGCATTAAATATCAACATACGCCTAAAAGAAAAATCTATTTCAGCATATCAGTCAGTGCTCAGGTTGTAAAGCCATAATTCTCGCCTTAAAGTAGAACTCTCAAGTGCACAATATAATTGAATCAACTTTAATACTTTTTTTTTTGAGGATTGAGTCATTATACATCCTCTGGAAAAGTGTAGAGAGAAATTTTAAGCTTGCACCATTTACACAGGTGAATAAGACTCTCAATCATTTATAGGATCCGTCTCTTCTTTAACACATTTGAAAATGCTCGCAGTGCCATCCAAACCTTTTAAAAAATGAAAAGTATGCTTTGAAATAGATATTGCAGTGGTTGAGCCGACTCTCTGGGCAGCAGTTAGATTATGAGGCGGTGCGGCCGCACACCGCAGGGCGTGTAAAAAAGAATAAGACACGATTTTAATATTTCAGTATCCAAAGTGAGAAAAGAGACGGCGGCGGCTGATAAGAGGTATTACTGTTAAGGATTACAGTTCTGCCTGTCATGGATCAATGTGATGATGTACGCTTCAAGATTGTAGATTTAATGAATGACTTCCTGTCCATTAAGATGAAAAGGAATACCTTCCCATTTCTAAGATTTATTAGTTCAGGTAATTGGAAGAAGAGGAGGAATTATGAGAGACAGACTGAATTTCCGACTCTAAGACCGAGAGGTTGAAGGTTTTTCAGTTTGACAGGCGTATGTTTGACCCCCCTCAAAACTACATCTACCTTCTTCCTCCACCCAGGGTTTTTTGGACTCATTTAAGTGTCAGGAATAAATCTTTTATTCTTCACACATTTCTGACTTAAAGAGTGCTTTTTATTACGTTTGTCTTGATGCACTGATTCCTCTGTGAAACTCTGGTGCTGAGAGCTTAAATTCACTTAACGCCTCCGTTAGTCTGTCCTGCCTCTGTCAGGCCTCGTGTTTACAGCTTTTACAACTTCTCTATTTTTTTTTTATCCCCGCTCCTTTTTCTTTTCTCTTCTCTGTTCCTGTCCCTCCTTTTTCCTTTTTTTTTTTTTTTTTTTTTTGTGAATGGCGGCACATTTCCAGCTCTGCCGTTCTCCCCAGGAGTTTGTTGCAGGGATCAGCTGCCTCATTCACAGACTGAGGCCAGTGACTCATCCATCCTGTACTTCCTTTTGGACAGAGAGACACTGCTGCTCTCTTTTTTTTTTTTTTTTTTTTTAATATGTCCGCTTTCCAACTTAAGTTCTCTGAAGTTTCTGCGGGTCGGTTTGTGTTGTAATCATGACACAAGAGCTGCTACTGACTTACACTCTTGTTTCTGTTTGGCAGATTTGGCTGTTGAGATTTTAACTACTGAAAAGACTAAGAGGATATAAATAGTCAGGGTTAAGTGTTGAAAGATTGAAGAAGGTTTAAAAAAACATTTTTATGATTATATCAGTTTTTCAGTTAATATATTTTTTCAAATATTT
>NC_070587.1:1856252-1986252 GCF_027409825.1 Scomber japonicus | reverse complement strand
TGACTTATTTATTCCTGTTGGAGTCAAGTTTGCTATATATTTGTGGCCACAGTAGTAATGAATTAGCTTTGGACTAAGTACTCCAGACAGGGCAGGAAATTCAGAAAGTATTATTAAGGAATGGACTAAGGTGTGTTGAATTTGTTGACAAGGTAAATATAGAAAAATGCAATTTGAGACCAATTTGACAGAGTTTAGACTTAGCTAGATTTAAATTTCAGCACTCTGTATTAGCATTAACTGCTAAATGCTAAAAAATGTCTCTAGTAGTAGCATTTATATAAGCCTCATGTCTTTGTGTCAGCCAGCTTGGTAGCATTAGCAACTGAAACAACAATATTGCATTTTTTTAGTCAAGATAAAATATTGTTACAGGAGTTTAATGAATTGTACAGAATTTTATTTTTTAGGAAAGTGGAACCATTAAAACATAATAAAATGTATTCAACTTGCATACAGAAAAAAATTAAACAGGGCTAAACAGATTAGCCCTAAATGTTAGCATCAGTCTTTTGTTATATGTATATTTTATTTGAGCTACTTTTTACTTCTACGTTGAGTTTAATATTCTCTGCATCTTTAATATAATTAAGAATATTACTAACACAACAGTAATTTTATATTTTCAAATATTATTTTCATTTGACAGCTAGAGTGAGAATAACAGATGGAAACAGATAAAATTCAAAAAGGTAGAGAGAGAAATAAAAGAAAGAAAGGAATCTTAAGGAGCAGATTTAAAGATTGTCTTAAAAGCAGATTTTAAATTATTCTTCCTTCGGTGTTACTTTATATTTTCTTGGCCTCAGAGTTACCACCTCTCAAGAAGCAATGGCGGGTTTCCTTCACACTCTCCATCCATGGAGCACAGAAGCAGCATGTAAGCGGCCTCGAAGCGAAAGTGTCCTCGGGCTGAAGGAGGAGAAGGAGAATTTTTCTTTGTCTCAAACTCCAACACAGATGCTTACCATTAGCATAACTTAGCAGGGAACGAAGGAGTAGAGGAGGTGTAAAATGAGGCCACACGTTACCGGCAGATCTGAGCCTCCATCATTTAACAGCAAAGGCGAGCACCTACAGTAGGTGAAAATGGAATGGAAGGTTTTTCGCTGTTGCCAAAAGACCTGTATTTTTTTATGAATGGACTGGAGAAATATCTGCCAAACGCAGCCTCTGATTCTGCCAAAACACACAATTTGTACCTGAGAATACTCAACAGTTGGGGCCAAGAGATTTTTGATAATGTACCAAAAACGAGTGGAGAAAAAAAGCCTGCTAAAATGATAATATTTAGAACCAAATATCAGGGAAAAAAATTAAAGAATCAAATATGTCTTGAAAAAAAATGATGGCAAAGATTGTTATTGAGTAAACCAAAGACCAAAGAAAATGACAGAATATTTAAGTTAATGGCACAGAGAAGGGAAAAAACACATTTGCATTCAAAATAGACCCAGTAATTGTTCTAACTGCTTCTTTTAAACACCCTACCATCACGGTTAATCAATATGTAGATAATGAGAGCAATCAAGCAGTGATGGGCATGACATTCTGGACTAAAAAGGAAGTCTCTGTTTTAGTCAGAGGCGATGCCCTCGCTATTGATTTGTGTACCTTGGAACCCCACTGACGAAATCTATTGTGACATTTCCATTTCTAATTTAAGGCACTCTGCTGCAGCACATGTGAGTCTGCTGTTATTAGATAGATAGAGAGATAGATAGAGAGATAGAGAGATAGGTAGATAGAGGGAGGGAGAGAGAGAGAGAGTACTTAATCAATCCAAAAGAGAAATTAAAGTGTATGTGGTTGTAATAGTTAATGTTGTAGGGTTTTGGAGACATTAGTTATACATTTCATGTGTAAAATAACCCAGAATCTGATGTTCATACAGTTTTAAATGAAGAGAATATAGAGCTATAAAGATAGTCTAACATCAGGTGAGTCACAGGAGGGTTAGGGTTCGCTCTCTCTTGCCTCCGAAAAAACAAATTCATGTATGTTTATTGTAGTTGGTAATTAAAGTGACACTGATTCTGATCTCGACAGGAAAAACTAAGGTATTGTTTTGACACCGTAAGCCCTTAACGAGGCTCTGCCATGCCAGCGTCGTCAAAGGTCTCCCCTCAGGAAGTGTCTCTTTGACCTCCAATCGATGACCCGGAAAGGTCAGGCCCCCAGCGAGGGCTGCGAACAACCCCTGAGCTTTGTCATGCCGGGCCCGTGTGGCCCGTCCCCCAGGGGCTCGGCTGTGCGTCAGATGGGGTGTTGGCAGATCGACCCCTGCTCGTACGGCAGCTGTCAGTCTGCCGTGAGAAAATCCCCAAAACATCCTCCTCTCTCTCAGCCCCTCGTAACCTTAGATACCTTCCTGGCTAAAGAAAAATACTCCCAAACCACACATTTAAATCTTTTGGGTCATCAAATTTCTAAATGTTTGTACTTTGGTTGGACCAGGAGTTGATGGATTTCCTTCCTCCATTCATAATTTCTCATCACTTTGTTTTCAACTCAGTAAAAAAGGAGGCACAGTCTCTTCAGCCTGTAGCCCCCAGTCCAAAATCATCCTCTTTAACCGCGACTGGCCCTCCTCTCCCGTGCTGTTTGATAGAGCACTGTGGGATGGCCTCGCTGCTGCTTTGTGTGCAGTCGCGGTGAGACAGCGATTGGCGGGGCAACCTGAGCCTGACTTCATTCTGACTGACTGGGTTTTCCTCAGAAGCGCAGCCAATTGGATTAGCGTTGATCATGACTCGAGATGATGGGATGTTAATCAGGACTGATCAGGCACTTAACAGCCTCTCAGATGCGCCCCCGCTCACTGTGGGGCCATAGGTAGAGAGCGCAGGCAGGCCTCCCCCTTCAGATCAATGAGCCCTGTTGTTGTCGTCTGGATCATATTGACAGCCAACTGAAAGCAGATAAAGCATTTATAGGAGCTCGCCGCACACCCTGTTTTATGATTGTCATATTTCACTAACAGGGCCCCCGTCAGGAAAGGGCCGAACAAATGAGATTTGAAGTGAGCTGTTTGTGTAAGTGATAGCCATTGATGTCAAATCCTTTTGGAGGACGGATGCTTTTAACTTTAATTTATACATCATGAATCCTCTCAGTCGGTAATGGTCTGGTTCACATTCATACAGGTACACATGCTGGTATCTGTAGGACAATACAGCTGTTTTCTGGTTTGGAGAAAGCTGCTGCATGTTGGGAAGAAGCTGTTGTGACTATCAGATCAGTTTGTTTGATCCTTTGTCAAATGTCACGTCATCCTCTAAAGACACATAAAGGAAGTGAATGAATGAATTTGTGCAAAGTGACGTAACTGGAGAAGGACGTGGTGGCTCAACTTGCATTTTTTCTGTCCAGTGATTGTATAAAGTCTATTTTGGGGGTTTATTTATTCACGCTACCAAATATAATGTTCGGCAAATAGTCACAATCTGTATTTTCACCTGCTCTCAAAACCTACATACTTGAGCATCCCAAGTTATTTTTTAATAGGGTGTTATTTACCATCATTCAGTATCTAAATTCATATTTTCTCTCTTCCTCTTCCCCGTGTAGTGGCTTTCCACGGACTGCAGCTGAAGATCAAGAGGGAGCTGCACAGCCCGTGTTCAGAGCTGAGCTCCAACTGTAGTCAAGAACGGCCCTTCAAACTCCAGTATGGAGAGAAGTGCCCATATAACGTCAGGTGAGCGCCACACAACACCTGAATTGAACACACAACTTTAAATTGGCAACATTTAAAAGGTGTTATAAGCACAGCTAGTTAGTATATGGGTTGTTTTTTGGTTCCATATTCTGCTCTTAACCACCAGCTTTATTGGAAATGGTGTTTAATGTTTCCAAACACCAAAAATAAATGAAGCAGCTCCTGTTCTTAGTGGAAAAATACACTTTTTTTTCTCCATTACACTTTTATTAACCAAACATCAGAATATTTTAGGAATCCTGAATAATAATAAACTAAAGTTGTTTTTTCTGGAAATGACTTTGCACACACTTGTTTAACATTTCATATCAGATGAAGCTGAAACTCTTATTTTTTAAATATAAATCCAACACTGAGTACTGAGTTAAGGGGCCTGTAAGATCCGAGTGTTGCTTAGTTACACTCAATCTTGAATTTGATTTGTAATAAACAACTTTTTTTTTACTCATTTGCTTGTATAATATGTTGTATGCAGAAATGAATCTTGAAACTGTCTTTCATAAGATTCATTTGCTCACCTGGTGACATCTGCTCAGACGCATAAAGAGGACAAAGAAAAAGACATGTTGGCTTTGTTTCCATTCAAATCTCCACAGTTTACATCAGAAGGTGGTGCTCCTTAATATTAATATATCCACCAAAATAAACTAGAAAGCATTTTATTTAATAAATTATAACGTGGAAGGACGAATGTGTGACAAACAAAAGATTTTGATAATAAGATTTTTTTATTTATTTTTTTTTAAATCAAACTCCTTTTAAGAAAATACCAATTTAACATGATAGCATGCAAAAGCAACCGTTCATATAAATGGAGCTTTGAAGAAATTAGTTGTAGTCTCTCTTTTGTTCACCAGATTCAAAGAGATGTTTTTCTCTGACATCCTGCACAACAAGTAAACTAACTAAATCAAGTGTAATTTCTTTTTTTTTAAATTAAAAGAAAAAAAACAACTCCTTTTTCTTTCATTTCTTGATATTTTTTTCTCTCTCTCTCTTGAAAAATGAGCAGTATCCAGGTAACCAGAGTAATGTATAATCTAAATTTACCATTCAGTCAGGTGTTAAACACATTTAACACCTGAAGCTTATCAACAACAGCATCTCAAGCACAAATATATGGATAAAACTTTATTCCAACACAATTACAAACACAATACTAAGGTGAAGTGTGTAATTAAACATTTCTGCATCATCTCCAGAAGAGTTCAAACCCTGCCTTTAATCACTTTGGCTCTTCTTCTTGTCACTACAGTGCCTATGAGCAGAAGCAGCCTGCAGGAATGAAGCCCTCCAGCCCAGTGACACCCCCTTGTAGCACCCCTGTATCCCCCCTCCATCATGCTTCACCCACAGCGGCCCCGACACCCAAACCAGACAGGACCTACACCCACATACCGCCCTCGCAGCCTCTCCCTGACAACGCCTACTCTATGGACCACAGGTACAGCAACCCCGCAGCCTTTTACATTTACATCACATTTACATCTGCGGCTCTCAGCTCAGAGCAGATGATAATAAGGTCACAGCAGCAGCAGCAGATGCAGATCAGAGTTTTAGTTACAGAGACGTTTCGAAAAGGCGGGGCTGTTATAGACGTCTCATGTCTCATTGGTTGAGTCGATCCACATCCACAATGGGCGGAGCAAAGAAATACAGCTTTACACAAATTCAGGTCTAGCAGTTAGAGGAAAGTCAAATAATAAATAAATAATAGGCTTAAATATTTCCTTTTTTTGCTTAAAATCTCACTCAGATTTATCATAGGATCATAGAAGGTCAGCAGATCCCCTATCTTACTGAGACAATGTTAACCTCTTAGATCATAACCATTATATTAAACCAATAAAAGTGAATAAAAGTCATCACCATTTTACAAGACTGCCATGTATTAAAAAATGCACAGTACTAACATTCTCTACATACTCTCTGCTCAGCTATTCAGACTTACTTTGCACATATTGTCACATTTCTAGTGTCATTTTAGCATTGAAGTCTATTCTTGACGTTGAAGAGGAATGCGTAGGGAAAGGTCCACTTGCTAACTTCCAGAGCTTTCAGCTGGATCAGTGTCTAAGATAATCAGCAACTATTTTTAAATAAAACATGGCAGCAGTTTCTGTAGTTCCAGCTTCTTAAATGTGAGGATTTGCTGCACTGTACTGTATGTAAAATGTATACTTTACTGCAATGTCTGATATTTATGGATCAAATAATCATTGGATGAATCAATAATGACAATAATCATCATCAGCTGCATCTCGTATGGTCCTGATTCATCTACCATGTCATGCAATATGTATTCTGAATTATTCCAATTTAACTTTGATTTTTCTAACTTGTCATCTGTCATTATTTCTCCTCTGCTAACACAGTACAACTCAACATTATGAGTCTCAGCTGATTATAATGAATCCACTGATTTTTGTCGACCTCCTCAGATTTCGACGTCAGCTCTCAGAGCCATGCCACTCGTTCCCCTCCCCGCCGACGATAACTCGGGACGGACGACCCATCTACCACAGGCAGATGTCAGAGCCCAGCATCCCCTTCCCTCCTCAAGGCTTCAAGCAGGAGTACCCCGACCCCCTGTTCGAACACCCGGCCATGATGGGTGCGCCGCTACCCCACACATACCCCGCCACTATGATGATCAAGCAGGAACCGAGGGACTTCACTTACGACTCAGGTGAGAAATAAAAAAAAAAAGAAAAAAAAAGTGCTGGTCTGTGTGTCGGTGTGTGTGTAAATCGTAAATGCGCTGGTACATAAAAATTTAAAAAAAGAAACTGACTTCAAATGAAAACCTTTAAAATGGACAGCAGCTTTATTTCTTGCTGCCAGAGCATTATCATTTCAGGAATGGGAGAGGACATGGGAGGAGGGGGTGGCGTTTATTGAGTTTGCCCATTATTAGGGCAGGGGATCTGGTTGGGCCGGGTGTCTGTGCCGGTCACCATTTCCTGTGGTGCTCTAATAGAAAAGAGGGATGGTGGTGGTGTGTGTGTGGGGGGGTGGGGGGGGTTGGGGGGGGGCTATGCCTGGTCACAATCCAAAATCCGCCCTCCCACGCTTGTCCGCTCCCTTTAGTTAGACAGTAACGGGACCTTATCAGCAGCCTTGAGGCCTCTGCAGAGCCCCGAGGCTACATCAGGACATGAATGAACATACGCCGGACTGCTGGGTTCATTCACAAGGCGGACAGAGAGGACCCAGGAGAGACAGAGCTGAGTCTGTGTGACCAGTCATGGAGAAAAGCTACCTCTTCCCATGGCGATGAGTTTAAGAAAAACACTGTGAGCCTCTGTCAGGTCTTCCCTCTCTCTCTCTCTCTCTCTCTCCTCTCTCTCTCTCTCTCTCTCTCTCTCTCTCTCTCTCTCTCTCTCTCTCTCTCTCTCTCTCTCTCTCTCTCTCTCTCTCTCTCTCTCTCTCTCCCTCTCTCTCTCTCTCTCCTCTAGACGTTGTTTTCCTAACAGCAGCTTGGTAGTTTTTGTCATGGAAAAGCCAGGCAACTGTGATCTGGGTGTTTTTCTCACTTGACAAGTTAATTTTGTTTTTATTGAGTTTCATAACTGTGTGACTCCTAATTTTTTTTTTTTTAACATGGGCTTCAGGACAAAGACCCTTTTTCTTGAAACCCCCTTGTAGCTTCTGCAGCTCTTTTGAAATGACCTAATGTGGCCTATTAGCAGCAATATGTAAAAAAACTAAATTATGTAAAGCAAAATAAATATAAAAAATGAAATAGAAATAGCCATTACATGTCCTCAGAGCACAAAAGCAAAATAGATTTAAGTTGCAATGATGTAAAACTAAACAAAAAGAAGCAATTCTTACATTAAAGTTGAATCAGCAATTAATCAATGATCATATCTATTATATTTTCTGACATATACACTAAGCTGTTTGTTGTCAGCATGTTAGA
The DNA here is from genome assembly GCF_027409825.1 of Scomber japonicus. Taxonomy (NCBI): domain Eukaryota; kingdom Metazoa; phylum Chordata; class Actinopteri; order Scombriformes; family Scombridae; genus Scomber; species Scomber japonicus. Next base: position 1,978,606 of record NC_070587.1, on the reverse strand, counting down.
TTTAATGCAGCAAGTAGAATAAACTTATATTCTTGCATTGTCAACCAATTGTAGAGGCCATAAAGGTCACTGAGGAGTGTGCTGACGACATTATAAATAGAGAGAAGCTATATTTTGGTTCATAGTTAAAGTGCCAAGAAGTCCTGCCAGCCTTGTGTCCAGCTCTGTACTGTACTATATATCCAAGATGGAGCATCAGAGTGAATTTATTAGCAGTCACAGAGGAGCATGTTGACTGGAGCAGGCCTGTTGGAAAGGATGGGCGGGGAGCTGGTAATTTCATTAGCAGCAATTTCCTCCACAAGCCCATTACTTTGATGAAGTTCAGAGAAATGTTTATGGGCTTAAATGAAGGGCCTCAGTCTGTTTATTGAACATTCACTTTGTAACTTGTTTGGCCCTTTCTGATCATAAGCCCCGCGCGGCTGTGATGTCTGTGTCGTGGGAGGTTCTGGCCAATTCTGACCATGAGAACAGAAAGAAAACTAGTAAATACATACTTCTGTGGAAAAAGTGCACGTTAATATAAGAACTGCTAATGATTATATGTGTCAAGTTTAACCATTTTTACGACGTAATTGGTATAAAATCTTTCAAATGGTATACAGTATAAATAAAGCTGTAAACCTTGAGATTGAGAAAATGACTGAACCTTCATCAATATAAGAACCACACAGTTTTTTTTGCACTTAAAATTAAAAAATGACACAACCCTTAGCTGTGTGTAGCTAACATGCTCCAAGAGTACAAGAATCAAACACCTTCAGGTACCAAAAAAAAAGTGTGTAAATGCATCATCTCAAACCCTCGCATACTGAAAAACATGTACATCGTGTCAACTTGTGTTTTCACACAAGCGCCGTGTTTTATTCGGTAGTAAATCTTCCTCTGAGTGGAGACGCTCAGAGCGTGTATTAGCTGTGTGATATAGTGAGCTCGCCCGTGGCTGGGAGCCATTGCGATGCCTGTGCTGGAGGGCATATTCTTTAATCAGAGCCAGTGGTGCATTGAGTGAACAGGCTTTGACTGCTCACAGATAACTGAGATAGTGTTCTTAATGCTGCCTTCGGGCCCTTTAACACCCACTCTCCATTCTTGCCTGGCTTTCAGCTGAAGTGCCTAGCTGCCATTCTGTCTACTTACGGCAAGACGGCTATCTGACTCACACTAACAGGACTGAAGGTACCACCGATGATACGTGTGAATGTTGTGATGGTGCACTTTGGATGATTTTTGTAGAATATTACGACAAACGCTTTTTTTTTTTTTCAAACTTGTTTTCCAGGTTGTATGTTTGACAAAGTGGCGAGGCATTTCTACGATGATACCTGTGTCGTGCCTGAAAAGGTTGAAGGTGAGTCCTCTTTAAGTTAGATTTGGTGGCATTGAACAGTAATCCATGCTATTCCCAAACATTTATACAATAATGGTCTGTCTCGTGGTGTGTAGGTGACATCAAGCAGGAGTCAGGCCTCTACCGCGAGGGCCCGTCGTACCAGCGCAGAGGCTCACTGCAGCTCTGGCAGTTCCTGGTGGCTCTGCTGGACGACCCGTCCAACTCTCACTTCATCGCCTGGACCGGCCGCGGCATGGAGTTCAAACTCATCGAGCCAGAGGAGGTGAGAGAAAAGATTACCCAGATTAATTTTGAAATGTTTCATAGATTAAAGAAATGTATGTTAAGAGAGATTAATAAAGAAAAATGGCAAACATTCTCCACACACTTGAAGATTTACTGCTTTTCTCAGTTTGATATCACATTGAATTGAACATATTTGGGTTTTGAACTCTTGGTTGGACAAAAGCAGCAATTCCAACATCACTTTGAGTTCTTGAGAATTATATTGACCATTTATCACCATTTTCTTTACATTTTATAGACTGAACAGTTACTCTGTTAATGTAAGGAAGAAATAATAACAAAATGAATCATTACTTGCTGCCCATTCACCGTGTTACCCAACTGGTCGGGGCAGATGGTCGCCCACCTAGAGCCCGGTTCTGCTGGAGGTTTCTTCCCGTTTAAAGGGAGTTTTTCCTTGCTGCTGTCGCCAAGTGCTTTCTCATGGAAGAATGTTGGATCTCTTTAAATTAAAGAGTCCAGACCTGCTCGATATGAAAAGTGCCCTGAGATCACTTCTGTTCTGATTTGGCGTTATATAAATAAATAAAACTGAATAACAGTCATATGTTGCAGATAAATGTGCAAGTGTGTGATTGAGATTGAAGAACAGGTTGCATCATAAATCTAGGTAAAGTCAGACGATGTCAAAGGTCAACATTTAAAGAGGAATGAATCATATTCTGTGATTTTTAAGTGGTCAGGTCAGGCTTTGGTTTGCCCTAATAGGTTTTTTTCTCTCTCGCACTAACCACTTCTAACCAACTCACCCTCATGGCCAAGCCCCTGCTAAATATTTCACAGAACATATTCCTTTAAATATAACTCATGTTGACGGTTGGGCCTTTTGAAATGGCAACAGAGGCTGGGTCTGTGTGCATCCACATCACACACAGTGGGGCTCAGTCACTGTTGCTCACTGTTGGAGGATGGAGGAGGATGCAGGGTGCAGGCGGGGGGTGGGAGTGTAGAAAGGAGGTGATAGAGGGGTACCTGGCAAAGGTCCACGCAGCCTGACGGTGTCTGGCTACACAGGCCAGCTGCAGCTAACAGGGGGGCCCATTCATGCCATCAGGTGACCGAACACGCTCGCTTTGGGATGTTGCAGACAACCGTTAGAAAGCAGCTTCTGCATTTGCAGCAGGCAGGTGTAGCACGTCATGAAGACAAGGAAACACAGATGTTGATTTCTATCTTTTTTTTTTTGGTGAAGGGGTTGCAAAAAGAACAAAATGACACAAGGAGAAAGAGAAGAATGTAAAATAGAATAAAAATCTGCACAAGAGACGCTGAATAGAGCACCGTGGGGCTGTGGGTTTGGACTGCGAGGCCGGGTGGTGGGTGGTCTGGTAGACAGGTACTGTAACATCTGCTGCCTCCTCCGCTGGGTGTGTGACAAGCTCCTAATGAACACATCCCTGGTCAGGTCTGCTCAGGCTGGACGCACTCTAATTACTGTTATTAGGGAAATATGGATTAATAAGTTTGCTTAGCGTTACAGCTGCCGCGACACTCCTGTCAGGAAATCAGGTCAAGCGTGCATGTCTGCGTTTGACACGTCTGCATTTTATTATCCTGATGTTTACTGACTGTCTTTGTGTTGTTTGTCTGTTTGTTGCAAAGGTGGCACGTCGATGGGGGATACAGAAGAATCGACCAGCGATGAATTACGACAAGCTCAGCCGATCGTTGCGCTACTACTACGAGAAGGGAATCATGCAAAAGGTAAAAAAAAAAAACCCAGACAGAATATTTACTGGCAATAAAAAGATAAATAACATCTGCAACACTGAAGGAGATCCAGATGTTCATGTTTGTTCAAATGGATCTTTTTTGTTGATATCCTGTATACATATAAAGAAATCAACTCACCATTTTAGATGAGAAGTTCTGGCTCACATGCTCACTAAGAGACCTGATTGATACCACCTGTGTTAAAGGAGGGGCATGTCCACAAGGTAGCTTACATAAGGAGGCAGAAAAAAAGAGAAACTGCAAAAGATCAAAGGAGACTGAAACTTTGTTCATGTGCACAAAATCTGTTATCCAGAGTCCCTTAGGTGTTACAAACATCCTGAACTTTAAGAAAAAAAGTCTTTAAGACAAAATGACACTTTGATTTGCAGAGATTTGGATACAAAAGGTGCTCTAGAAGAGATAACTGGTCCTAACCACAAACAACAATACACACAGTATTTAATGTAGTAATCTTTTTCAATTAGTATACAAAAAGAAATTATACTGGCGGGAACTGATAGAATACTTCTGTCAGATATCAAACAGCAACTTGAAAACACAGCTGCCAAATAACCATCAAAAAAAGAGATAGAAAAATGTTGTTTTTTGTGCTTTTGATTGTCATTTTCTTATTCCTGGAGCTTTTTTAACCCATTCACAATTAGTAGTAGTCACTTCCTCCATTTCACATTTGTGCACTGCATGGTAGGAGATTCATGTACATCAACAACACAATACTGACTATTTTAATGTATTTTATTTAGTCACTTTCCAAGTTTGAACCTGCTGCAGACAAAAACCTGCTTAAAATTAATGTGTAGTCTGGAATTGTGACACAGCTCATCTATAAACTGCAGTAATGGAACAGAAAGACTTCAGTATTTAGGAAAATAGGGGCTAGAGTGAAAGGAGGGAACCCATAAAAGACAAAAAATGTCAAATATGCTCACTGAGATTTTGTCTGCTTCTCAGAAAAATTTCCACTCATTGATTCTTTACCTCTTCCTGTTTGTCTCCCTCCAGGTTGCCGGTGAGAGATACGTCTACAAGTTCGTGTGCGACCCCGAGGCCTTGTTCTCCATGGCTTTCCCCGACAATCAGCGGCCGGTGCTGAAGACGGACATGGAGCGGCAGATCAACGAGGAGGACACGGTGCCGCTGTCGCACTTTGATGAAAACATGGCTTATGTACAGGAGGGGCCCTACTGCCAGCCGCACCCCTACAGCGAGGGCTACGTTTATTAACGTCAGCCTCACAACCACACACACACACACTCATATACACATACACACACACATCTCTACTCTACCCACACCCTCCTCCCCCGCCCGCTCCGTACACCTGAAACTGTCATGTCCTCTAATTCACAGTCGCTCCGGGAATAAGACTGAACACATACATGCAGCGGAGCTTCCCCTCTCTCTCTCTCTTTCTTCCTCTCTCTCTCTCTCTATCTTACTCTCTCGCTCACATCAACACAAGAACATCCTCCTTTTTTTGCTCTCGTCTCTCTGACGTCCAAGCCGCACAGCAGGATGGAGAGTGCACTTTATGGACAGGAACAGCACGGCGTTAACCTGCCAGGGGCTAGCTATGTGGTTGGCTTTTAATGCGTGGTTTATGTTTGTACATTAATGTGGGAATATTTCTGTTTGTTTGTTTGTTTGTTTTAATTCCTATGATTTTGAGCATGTGGCACCCTGGTGAGACAGGACTCAACGGCTAATTCATGATCACCCAAGGACAAATCCCAAGACTTTTGATTTCCTGCTACAGTATGTTTACAGGAAACAAAAAAAGAAAAGGAAAAAAAAGTTTCGTCTTCACACGTGCAGCAAACGGAAAGGTCTGTTCGCCTGTCCTTTTTGTTCCTCAGACAGCCATCACGTACTCTCATGCTCATTTACTGGCGACGTATTGTACACGATACTTTTATGGTGGAAGTGACATGATTACAGACTTGAAAAGTAATGTGATAAATAAAAGAGACATTTAGCTGCCATCACAGTGAGAACTGCCTCGCCACCAGTTTTTGAAAACAGCACCTCCTGTCTGTTGGTAATCTGCGCCCCCCCCTCATCCAATCAAACTGTAGATCTCATCCAGTAGGTGTTCTTTCTGCTGTAATGACATTAACTCCACCGGCTCTCAAAACTGGCTGAAAACCTCGCCGGTTGGTAAAAAGACGAGACTTTGGCACGCAAGGACGCACTCAAAATTGTACTGAACTGTGTGGATGAAAGTACTTTTTTTCTGCATCACATGTGAACGGCCTGTGTCTAGGATAATCAATAAAAGCTGCAGGCCGCTGTAAAATAAGTCATTCACTGAATATACTGTAAAGAGCAGTTTCCTTTGTATTTTGAAATACTGTACATCAAAAGCAGCAGTGGTTCATTTCTCATTTACGGTGTTCAGTTTTTCAATGAATAACAGGTGAAAGTGTATGTACAGTTAAATCAGCAATCAATCAATCAATCAATACATTGAGGATATTTGCATTCCCCAAATAAAATAGCAAAAAAAAAAGTGATTTCATTGCCTATAAAAAGACTAAAAAAAAAATTTAACATAAAATCAAATATTTCCCTGTTTAGTTTTTTTTGTTTCTGCAGTTTTTGTTCCAGGTGAACATGAGGTGTATATTTTGCTGGAAACCGTTGCATTACCATTGATAGGGTTGCTTTTTGGTTAAAAACGACAAAAAAAAAAAAGTATAAGAAATATTAGAGTTTTATAATGTGATGAAAAACATTCATGTTATAACAAAAAAATAGTGTTTCCATAGTATAATCAGGTAAATGCACATTTTGTTGCTGCTTCAAATTGTAAGTGTATTTTGTAGTTTCATGAAGAAGAAGAAGAAGGAAAAAAAAAAAAGTGGGGCAGCTACAGCCTGCTATTCTGGATTCTCATGTTTTTTTTAAGTTTTGACTTTCTTTTTTTTCTTTTCTTTTCTTTTTTTTGTTGAATTTGAGCATTAAAGAATCTGGTCTGTCTGAGTTTTGTTCTCGAGGTTCACATTGTGTCTGGGATGGGATTGGCAATAGCAAAACTTCTGTAATAAAATAGTTCTGAAAAACTAAAAAAGTTATCACCACTTTTCAGGTGTTTTTACATTTTTTAATTAATCACACAACCATAAAAAGTTTTGTTGTTAAGATGTGTTTGCTAGTTATCTCTTGGCAGTGTTTTATCTACTGCTTATATATGATAGAAAAAAATGCAATTCTTTCTTTTTCTTCACCATTCATCACCTGTTTCCTGACAGAGAAAAAATGAGTTTCAGGTCACATTTTTACATTTACATATTGACACTGAGGGGAAACACACATTGTAGAGAAGCCAAGCAAAGTGTGTAGGTCTATGTGTGTGTGTGTGTGTGTGTGTGTGTGTGTGTGTGTGTGTGTGTGTGTGTGTGTGTGTGTGTGTGTGTGTGAAGACTAATAGATTATGGACTCTTGTCAATTTCCAGGTTGGAGAGAAGACTCCCAACCACAAAGCATTTAACCAAAGTGACACCTGAGGAAAAATCAATGGTTAATTTAAGACACCACTTTTTCATGTTAGGTGAATTGTTTCTGTCCTTTTTTTGTTTCTGGTACTCTTATAAGACTGGCAGTAATGAAAACACACACACACACACACACACACACACACACACACTCCCTTAAAGTTATTATTTCCTTCTATAAAGTGTCACTATTGCTAAAAAATCAATGACTAATTTAAGGAAGCATTGTTTAATTGGTTCCACTGATGGGAAAAATGAAAACGGATGTGTAAGTAATGAAAAAACAGTAGTTGCCTTAATTTGTCAGAGCAGGTTACAAGCCAACCCTATTACAGTTCCCACTCTTAGATTTTTTTATTGATTGTCTGTAGCACAGGGAATTGCCCTTAACTTTAAACACCTGATTGCTTCCCTGATGATATTTAACAACATCTATTCTGACGTACCAAAACCGAAAAAGAAAAAAAAAAGCTTTTTAATATGATGAACGACGCCTTCTAATTTGGGTTTCCCCTTCATTCATTTGTAATAACCTGTATGTTCACCAGTGGGGTGGGGGGGGGGGGGGGGGAAGAAAAATATAACTGGATACACGCATTATGAAAAGCTGCACACACAACACATAATGCACTCAGAAGACAAGATAACAAACGACATAATAAGAGTAATTCTTTTAGTGCAGCTTGCTTGAGGAAATCCTTGAAATCGTAGCCTCATTTTTAAAATTCATCTCTACTTTTGAGGAAATTGCGTTCATGTCCTTGATCTTTAATGGGAGGGAGGGGGGGGGGGGGGGGGGGGGACGTGGATCTGAATGGGGTTTACTCTCTATAATAGAAATGTAAATGTTGGATTCAATTTTATTTACACTCAATACATTTAAATTTGAGCCAAAGAAAACCCTTAATATTCCCCACAAGAATTGTAAAAATGGTTTTAAACCTTTATTAAAATGACAGGAAATATAGTTAAACTGAATAAATGAGAAATAAGGTATTTTACAGACATGTCTTTGGTACAGCTACGGGAACATCACTCTTTCTAAAGCCATGTGCAAGAAGACAGTCAGTCTGGGCCTCCAAGGTTGAATGTGGTTTTGACTTTTGCTGTTCAAATGAACTTCACGGTTACAGACCGGACACAAATGAATGCGGGTTATTCAAACTCTCATCATTGAAATTCCATGCAAACGTCTCAGCGCTTTAAATATGTGGTGAGCTTTTCATGTCAGTGGTGAACTGCAGCATTTATACACCTGTATGTTGTGAAGTAGCCTTAAGGTCACTTGCAGGATTACTTGTCTTACACCTTTTAAGGTGTCATGTCACTGAGGCTGAAAATCACCATGCAAATCCTGTTATCTGGCCCCGGATCAGAGAATTCAGCTACCAACATATTTACCATTTATGGACATATGCTTTACATCCTGTGCCACCGGCCAAATCCTCCCCTCCTCTGCACTACCAGCTAATATTCTGTGTATCTGAACTGTGAATTGTGGTCCTCCCCCACTGTAACAGACAGATGGCCGCTCGATCTTGAGTCATCACAAACCTATTACGAGAGTGACTTGTCCTCAGCCGGGCCGCCTTGATTCGTGCCCGATGGCTCTCGCCAGTGTTTGCTCAGGCTCTTAAGTCATCCTCAGGCTTCGTGACACACTGTGTTTGCTCAGGTTAAATGGCTTGTGTTGCCCGTTGAGTCCCCTGATTGGCTGTGACACTGCGGTGTTTGACGAGTGAAATGACACCGAGCGGCCCCCGCCGGAGCAAATGTGTTTGGCTGTTTGAAACAAGTTGGCTTTTAATACAGTATGTTTACACACCAAAAAGCCCTAAGTGTGTTTCTATCTGTGTTGCCAGGGTCTATCAGTGGCCAGACCAGTGAGCATAAATCATTCAGGGGTAATTCAGAGGAACAACAGAGGCTCTAAGAGGAAAAAGCAGGGAAATTATAAAGCCTCTATAATGGTGGCACCTATTACAGCTGCTGGTCTGGTTTAAGACTGCCTTATAAATGGTTTTATTATCTAGGAGGCTCTATTTTGACCAGCCAACTAGCACTACGGCTACATCTATCCTAAATCACTAAGTGGACTCTATTTTACTGCACTTCTGAGCACAATTCTGACATGTAATGAAAAACTTTCCAAAACATCCTCATTCTCTTTTAGAAGTTACAATTCCCAAATCCAGACTCAAGTCAACATTTTTTCTCTTTTTTTTTTTTTGTTTTTCATTTATTTTTTGTCAATTACAGACCACACTACACTGTGCTGTAGGACACACACTGCGGTCATAATTGTTTTCAGCAGCAGTCACTCCAGCGTGCGGATCAAAGGTCCTGGAGAAGCTGCTGACTGCTGAAACAAGCGTCACGCCCCAATTTAGCAGGGCTGCTGGGTTTCAGGCAATGCCACTGGTTCCTCACTCGTTATACTTTACTCTCTTGTTGATCATCTTCCTGCTCCGGAGCAGATGAAACACAAAAGCTACCCCCCCTCCCCCCACCCTTACACCCCCATCCCCTCTCCCTCCAAACACAAAAGCCCATGACAGTAATAAATAGCCTCCGTGATCCAGGTTTAGAAAGCTGTGAAATTGGATATTGAGATGCTCTCCGGAGCTGCGGGTCGGGAGTAGTTTCAGACTAGACTGTGGGAATCATCTAATCCGATCACCGGGAATGTAAGACGGGCTAATCGTCTAACGGGGCCCTGCCTCTCTTATGCCCACGGGGCATCGGTGCTGGGGAATTGATGCTGTGCTCGTTTTGAATGGAGATTTATCAAGTCTTTAGTTTCACAGACACTCGTATACACACTTTTATTTCTTTCGCTTGTCAAAATGTTGGAACATTAGATGAGCGATGTAATGGTTTAGTGTAAAGCAGCAGTACATCCAGTGTATCCACGCCACTGTAACAGAGAAAAACACATCCACCAAGAAGACAATGTTATAATCAAGAGGTTTCATTCAGGAGACCTTTTTATTGTCACGCTCAATTACACGACTCCTTAAAATATCACAGAAAACCTAAAAATATATCAAAGCACTTTAATATAAAGCAGTTTCAAAAATCTTCTCCCTTCATTAAAGTAACAAGATTTAACAAAAGACCTCAAATCAACACACACACCCAACACATTGTAAAAACTATCTAACTCTAGCGGTCGCTCTGTGTGTACAAACTTACCTCAGGCAACTGAAATATGTTACGTATAATGAGGGAAAAAAGAGGGAGAGACCCAGCTGCAGTATACTGTAGGTGCTGGCCAGGCAAGAGAAAAAAGAAAAAAAGAAAAAGAGAGAAAAAAAGTTTATTTAAATGAAGTAGCCGCATGTTATCTCCTCATTTCTGCAACTTTGTAAAGACACCAACGTTTGTGCAAACAGCTTTCATCAGAGTGTGATGAAACCTGATGAAAGCTGTTTGCTGTAACGTAGGCGTCTTAATAAACAGTACCCCCCCCCCCCCAAAAAAAATGAGAACAGAGTATGCGGCTACTTCACTTTAATGGAAAATTGGATATTGGTCGCTCATGATGCTCGATGTCGATGTGATGCAAGGTTTCTATCTGACAAACGGTTACATAAAAACACCTGCTAACACCTCAAATGATGCTAACTTCTATTTAAGCTTTCATTCATTCCTTTACTTGTGTGTTGTAAATAGATTTAATATGTTTTTCACATTTAATTGACAATAATCTACATTCAGCTTACACCAGAATCTATATTTTTGGATGGTAAATACATAGAATGAGACAGAAATAATGTTCTTTGGAAGAGACTGAAGCTTGTTTCCTGTGTGACCACAGCTGCCAGGATCCAGTATGTTCAATGTTAACACATGTTTTCCTGTACAAGAACTAAAATACATCCATCATTTACTCCTACAGTCTTCTTACACTGTATTTAGATCATCATGTGATACTAAAACACTGCATTATAAAGCTAGGAGCATGAAATCTGTAAATGTTAGCAGTGTTTTCGGGTCATCGGAGGGGAAACTCTGGGATGCACTACTCCCTTTAAATCAAGAATGAACTAACAGGAAACATTATTGATTAATAAATAAAAGGTTACAAAGGATATTAAGTTGTAAGGGAGGTCCGACAGTTTTTATGCACTGTGGTCACGCAGGTTTATACTGGACTTTAATGACTGATGTAATAGCTTTTATCTTTATTAACCCTTAAACAAGCAGGATGGGAAATTAGATGTAAAAAAAATCCTAATGTGATGTCACTAGTTATGTCATTTGCACCTAAAGTAAAACATTTCCACTCATATTTTTAATATATTTTGGATTTTATGAGTTGTATCTCCACCAGGATGCTTTGCCCTTATTAAGGTATAAAATGGTCATAATGGTAAAAACACTTAAATGTGTTATTTAACATAGTAAAGTGATACATTCTGCTCATTAATATCACACATACTAGTTTCTAAACTGATTTTTTATCATTTCTATCAAAGTATAAACCTACAACAAGCTTCAATTCTACCAATTAAAGGCTCATATACAATTAAACAACCACCTTAACCCATCATGCTCCTTAAAGAGTCTGTATCTCCTGGTGCACGCTGCCTGTTTAAGGGTTAAGGCCTTATACAAAATATACAGAAAAATGTTATTGTAGGATTTTCCGAGAACCAAATTTAGTATTTTTTATTTTATTTTACACTTACTGAACAGCAGAACAAAATGTCAGCTATCAGTAGTTGAGTCTAAAAATATCACTACTGGCAACTACCTCCAAAACTCCCAAATTGGTGGGACCCTAACCCCGTCTCTCCTGCTCCGGCCTGGCACGCCACGCATCTCTTCACCTTCCACAATGTCGTTTGATCTCTGCGACGCTGTCGACGCCGCGGATCAGCCTCACCACAGACCTTGTAGCCACAGCCACCCAGCGAGGTGGCCAACCATCTGTCACCGGGCCCAGAGACCTTGGGCGGCAAAGGGCCCAACCCCCCCACCCCTACCCCATACACCCTCCACCCTAACCCCCACCCTCACCCCCTCCCAGGGCCCATTAGCTCTCCCTAATGCAGCCACTGTAGCTCCGAGAGGGCCCCTAACAGGCACAAAATGGACTGCTACTTATCCTCCTTAATTCCCAAATGAGTTCTTTTTAGTGTATACATTATTCATTTCATGAAGTCACTTACGGGCGCCTTTCACCCGTTTAGCAAATACTTATGTCAGGTTTATCTATCTTGTTAAAAAAAAACAAAAAAAAAAAACACACGTGTAAATCTGATTGCAGCTGCTGTAAACCTTACATGGAGAGATTAAGCATGGTGGGAAACAAGTGTGTGTGTGTGTGTGTGTGTGTGTGTGTGTGTGTGTGTGTGTGAAATAATGACACAAAAAATGAAAAAGGAAAAACAGATGAGTCTGGATTTCAGAGTCATGCAATGTGATTTAAATAGCAAGTGAGAAGCCTGCAGAGCCTGGAAAAGTATACTAATGTAGTCAGATGAAGATAGATATTACAGGGGTAAATTTAGACCACCTCACATTCATAATACCTAATGCCCTTTAAATAGGCTTAAGAGGAGGACTAGAAATAGGCTCTCATAATTAATTATTTTCAGTAGATTTCTTCTTCTTGCTTTCGTTTCCACAGGCGTATTAATTCCTTCTCTGCGAATATGTGGCAGCCATGTCAAATCTACTAAATAATGCACTTGTTACGATACACCTTAATTTCTTTGAGAGCAGAATTCATGGGGTATTCGCTCGGTTAAATTGAATGCAGGCGGTAATGTTTTAGTAATATTTTTCTTAAAGTTATTGTATTTCTCTTCAGAAGTTTAACCATGGAGACTAATTTGAGGAAAGTTGGGAAGAAGGAGAAATTAAAGTGAAGGAAAAAAGGGTTATTTGTGAGTTAGTATATAAGGGATTAAAGTGGATTTTGGAGATCATCAGACAGTCAATCAAATAGTCAGAAGTCATTTTGAAGACCTAAACCCTAAAAAGCATCATACCCCAGCCTCATGTACAGTAAATACATATAAACTAAAATAAGTGAACAATTGTCAACATATACAGAAGGACTTCACAGTCACTAAAAATGCCAAGAAAATAAACCCTGCTGGGGTAAACAGTCATATTTATGGCTCTATCTCAAAACACATGTCATAAATAGGAGTGACAAAGATATCTCTGGCTATCACAAAACCTGCAAAACACACAGGACAAGCACGCTCTTCTTCTCATAAGCCGCATGAGAAACAAAGGCGTAGTGTGATAGCGCAAATGGCACGCTTCCAGGATCCTCCGCAGGCCACACGGTGAAGAGCCGAGTAAATATACTACACCCGAGGACCTGTAAGCACAGACACAAAGGCTGCAGGAGCAGGCCGTGGCAGCGGGCTGACCATTACGAAACCGCTCATGTGAGATGAGATTCTGCTCTGGACCCCCGTCGTCTTGTTTTGGCAACAGAGGGCAGGGGGACTGAGTGCTGAGCCAGGACAATATGTTTTTTCAAATGCCCCTCAGCCAATATTTATTTAGCTACAAGCTGGCACGTCTGAGGAGCCCACTGCAGCCAAGAAGGGCGTGCAACCGTGATTTTCAAGATGTTACAAACATCAGGCTTCAATATGATTCTGACCTTGTTAATGTCCAATAAATTACAAATGAGTTTTGTGTGTGCGATAACTGCAGCAATGACACTTTTGGGGAAGCATTATGAGCTTGGAGTCAAGGCACAAGACAAATAAACAATTTAGTTATTTACCAGGAAAACAAATGGAATAAATCTGTTTTCTCAAATAAGAAATTGGTTAGTTTCTGGCACAATTTCAAAGGCCAATACAGGGCAGTAGATGCTCAATATACTGTTGTCGCAGCAGTAATTTTGGTAGCTAGCTGTAGATTGTAAATGATGAAGAGTGGGGTGCGGGATAATAGCAGAGCTCTGCTTACTGCAGAATTGTGGTAGAAGGAGAAAGTGGGGGAGAGAGGAAGCAAGAGAGCGAGAGAGAGAGAGAGAGAGAGAGAGAGGGCTCTTTATTTATTTCTTTCTAGCTTTTAAAACAGATGGTTCCTTATGTGCTGAGCGGAAGTGTCTGTTAACTCAGTTGGCTCACTATTGGTGGCTGCCGGCCAATGACAACAACGGGATTGGGGAGTGTGAGCAACAGTGCAGTTTGCTTTCTTCAGATGCTCTGCGAACAGAAGGATGGCAGCCTGCAGATACTGTTGCACGGCCACCCAAGCCTGGCGGTGCCAGCGCCGGCACCCATCGCACCTCACAGTGGCACCCGCTCCGCCTCACTTCTGCAAGTGTGGGTTACAGGACAAACAGAGGCCACGAGCACAGGGAAGGGTTCAAGTTGGAGTGTTGAATATTCAGATTATTTCACAAGTCACAGAGCAGGATAATACCTGAGTGGAATATTTTCACTGTCCTGTGAAACCTCGAATATTTAATTTGAGCTCTGAGCATTTTTGAGTTCATCAAGTGAGGTTTCAAAGGTTTGTTGGTTCAATGCTGCACAATATTGTCTCATTTCAAACAGAAAAAGGTGGTCATAAACATTTAGGGATCAAAAGAGAGCACCAAGAACCCATGAAGAAATGTCTACAGCATCAAAACTGCTGCAGACATTTTCCTCTTGAAGGTTTTATCAATAGAACAGTACAAACATCTCAGATAACTTCTCACCACATTGTCTGATCTGACAGGTTAAAAGTGAATATTATATAGTAGTACTAAATGATCATTTAGAGGAAAAGTATCAGTGGATCATTATCTGGGGAAGGTTAGATGGGTTTTTGAAGGCTGATCATTTGTTTTAGTTAAAAGTAATCATTCTTATATCACAAAGCCCACTCATGTTCAAATGGATCAAATCTCTTGTGTTAAAATTAATAGACTGTATATAAAAAGCAGACATGTGATAGCATGATGTGTAGCTTTGAGTGTGGCTTTATGCTTAGTGCTTAGTTCATGTGGACCAGGATGTGAGACCAGGAACAAAATATAAAATAGCAGAGTGTAACATCTACAGGGGGAAGAGAAACCTGATTGTAGGTGGAGAAGCTCCATGGTTATACAAGTATGAGTTCACATCCGGTCATTATTAGTCAGTTTAGTGTTAACATTTTTATAGTTTAACCACAATCACTAATGTTAACCATATAACTGAGTATTATGTGTGTATCCAAAGCCTGATATATCTCATTCCTCTGTGCTGTAGACCTTCATCTTAATGAGCCACATCTCTGCACTGGGTGACATGTTCCTTCACCACAAAGAGTATGAGCACATTAGTTTGTTAAGAAATGGCTCCAGTGACTAATAACAGCCATCATGTCTTCACTTTTGGAAAGTAGTGCTGAGTCAGGCATAAAACTAATGTGATCCTAATCTTTAAATCGATGGGATTTGTAAGTGGGATAGTTTCTGTCGTTGGATGTGTTGTAGCATGTCTGGTTTTCATGCAGGAGTTAATATTTAGATGCCTTATTAGGAGGCTCTGATTCTTCCAACTACATGCTCTGGATACAATTTATTCCATTTTTCTTTTTGATTTCTAACTGTTAGAGTGAGTTTTTCCATTTGCAGTGTTTGTTCTATTGTCCTATGCCATACCTGAAGGTCTGGGGATTCGGCTTGTTTCCAAAGTCTAGTCACTTGTTTCAGTGCCATTAAACTAAGCAATTTAAATATATGTCTCTCTCTAGTATTGATTTTTAAATTTGCATTAATTCCCAAAAAATTTTCATAAGTAATTGGCACTATAATGTCAAAGACGTATTTCATATCCCTCATCACATTTTGCCAGTACACCTGTATTACTGAACAGGTTAAAAAAAACAAAAAAACATATCCTTACCATAGTTTATTTGCTATAACCATGATGTTTCCCAAACCTTTCTAAAGGGTTAAAGCTATTTAATATGTGTTGTGCATGTTGTTACTTCACTTGCTAGCTTCACTGTGAAGAATGATGCACGCACACCTTAAATCTCAAAGATGTTTAAGAGCTGATTTTACAATTTACAACTTACACAAGCATGATGTGGACACTCGAAGTTTCCAGTGCACAAACACTGAGAATGGACTTTACAGTGAAGTAGTAGACATCTTGAGTCCGAGGATTGTGGGTATTCTTATGAAGGTGAAAGGAACATAATGAAGGGTTTTGGAGCAGGCTCACTCAATATAAGCATTTCTGAAAAGGTTGATAAATGGACTGTACTTATATAAAGCGCCTTTCTAGTCTTTACAACCACTCAAAGCGCTTTACATTACAACTCATTCACCCATTCACACACATTCATACACTGATGGCAGGGGCTACCATGCAGGGTACCAACCTGCTCATCAGGAGGAAGTTAATCGTTCATACACTGTTGGTGCAGCAATGGGGTTCAGTGTCTTGCCCAAGGACACATCGACATGTGGACTGGAGAAGCTGGGAATCGAACCGCCAATCTTCCAATTGAAGGACAACCGCTCCACCTCCTGATCCACAGCTGCACAGACTTCTGTTATTTCAAATGCTTGAGCAAAAGAGAAATGCTGTTGCTTTTGTAATTCAACCACCACACAACTGTCTAATATTTAACATGCAGAATGGGATTTTGTCCACATTTTAATATTTTGGTCCTGCTGCACAATGAGCATATATATATATACTGTATGTATTTATATACACATAAACCTAAACTGGATTTATAGTCTCAAGCACTTTGAAATGCCTTTTGTGTTTCAACAGTGCTATACAAAAACATCTTACCATGCAATGTGTGTGTGACAGTCAGAATAATTAAATTACTCATGCACCCTATATGTCTTCTCACCGAGGGGTCCAGGAGGCGTAATCAGCCTATAGGAAATTTGTCTAATTAACCAGTTGATTAATCAGTATGCTAATGAATCCATATTGATACAGTTTTATGTACCTGGCTTGGGACTTGGCAAGGGATGAGCTCAGATCAGAGCAGTGGGACAGTTGCTGTGCTAAAAAGATGCATCGAATGCCTGGCAATATGTTCCTCCACACGGAGGAAGAAAACAAAAAACACACTGAAACACTTCTCTGTCTATCCATATGGCTGCGTTTGTAAGTGCATCTGGCTCAGTGTGCCGTATACAGTTACCAACCTATATTTCCAGTTGTATTCGCACCTCACGATGCCGTGCGCAAAGTGAAAATTAAAGGCAGAAGGCTTGTGTGACGGGATTAATTAGACGGAGGCCAAGTGAAGTCACACTCTTCGTGGCAAACACGCTCCAACCCTCAATTACTCACAATGAACAAAGCAATTAAAAGGTCTGTCCTATGGAGTTACCTGGGACTGGATTGTGAGCCGTCTATAGTGAAAACCCCCAGGGGCCTAAGGAGCTCCGCTAGCCAGGTCTACAGGTAGGTAATTACTATTGATCAACTGGCATTAGAGCATGTGAGACGGCATTGTTATTTTTGCCACTGCTCTATTTTAGATGTCCACTTCAACTGTAGGGTTGTTTAGTAGCTGAAGGGCTGAGAAAGGGATAGGTAGGTAGATAGATAGATAGATAGATAGATAAAGAAAGAAGGGACATCACATGCAAAATAGCCAGATAGCTGAAGCTGAAGCTGAAGACCTGAGTATAATGATGTTGGATAAATCAGAAAATGTGACCATCTGTGCTGTGTCTTCACTGTTTCGGTAGGCTTCTTCACTCTGACAGAGAGAAACATCCAATCTTATCACATCTGGCTTGAAAAAGGATTATTATTTAGAACTTGGCATCAAATCCATCAAATATATAAGCAGCTTTAACAGCACTAATAATGTCAGTGTTGGTTTTTAAAGATTATATCAGTCAAACCTTGATCTGAGAGCCATCATCATATCCTAATGAGACGCTGCTAAAGCAATATTCTGCAAAATCCAAACGTAAAAAAAAATAAATTTTGCACATTTTTCAGCATTTTTAAATTTATTTCTACAATATCTGCACATGTATAGTTAAGGATGGTTAAGGTTATAGGGAAAGATCAGTCTCTAAAACCTGCCACATGCCACCATCTCAACCTCATGTCTGACAATGAATCAGTAAACTTCCTGTGTGAGCTTCCTCTCCATCTTACTGCCAAATAAATAACAACTATACAGACTACAGTATACCATCCCTTTGCATTGCTATTAACTGTATACAGGCTGCTGTCCTTCAATGGATTCATTGACTGTATTTGCCTCCTGCACACACACACACACACACACACACACACACACACACACACACACAATGCTCTTTTATTAACACTGCAGCACACTATCCTTCAATAGACTCATTCACACACACACACACACACACACACACACACACACACACACACACACACACACACACACAGACAGACAGATATATATACATGTATTTACACTCCCTCTAACCAGAGCAGTGACCTCGGGGCAGAGTACACCCCGTTACCGCACTGATACGGCCCACGCCTGCCTGTCCACACACACACACACACACACACACACACACACAGATGCGCACACACACACACACACCACCCCCTCAGACACTTGATTGATTTAGATTGATCGTCCCATCACCCTTCCAGTGTCGTTTTTAGTCCAGAGCAACAAGACGGAGTCACTGCTGATGATGTTTACTTCGTTTGACTCTTTGACAGAGCCATTGTCTCATTCACACTCCCTCCTGAGTTTTTTTTTGTCACTCACTTCCTATTTTTTTCTCCCCTTCTTCTTCTTCTTCTCCTCTCTTCTCTCTCTCTCTCTCTCTGTATCTCTGCCTTTCGTGTTGCCTCACTTTACTGCTCTCTCCCCTCTCCTGCAGCTATTCTTAGCTGGGAGCTGTATGCAGTGACTGTCTCTACCTCACAAACAGAAAACCTTGAGGGAACAGTGATTAGAATACAGGTTTGTACCTCAAAGCAGAGTTTTTTTTTTTTTTTTTTTTTTTCTAGAAGTCCATCCAAAAAGTGCCTGGGCCCTTCTTTGAGGCCTTTCAAACTTTAATGTGCTGTAATTTAGACTCCAACAGAGGATCCAAATAGCCTTCCAAGAAATAATTCCTTTAGCATCAAACACCACCTCGATTTTAGTCACATAAAGGACCAAGATTTAGGGGGATCCATTGGCAGAAATGGGGTATAATATTCATAAGTATGTTTTACCTAAGAATGAGTCCTTTATATCTACATGAGGAGCAGGTCCTCATCCACAGAGGCCGCCATGTTGCACCACTAGTGTACAGTAGCCCAGAATGGACAAACTAAGTAGTGGCTTTAGAGAGGACATTTCACATTTTTCGGCTACCCTACCCTAGGTTGTCTTACACACTTGAACGCGGAGGAATAGAATAATCTGCAACCTCAGTTTTAGATGCCACAAAATCTTCCACACTGGTCCTTTAGCAAGTTATCTACTTCAAATGTTTGCTAACTTTTAAGGTATCATGTTTGAATTTTTCTCCAAAGCGTCACTTTTAACAAAAAAATTGATTTATTGTTCATGAAGTTATTTTAATGAGACTAAATGGACCTTGATGTGAGATTTTGTCAGCTACTGTTAACAAAGTAAAGAATGATTTAAAATGGACCAGAAACCTTTCAAGTTTTCAGGGGGAAAAAAAATAAATCTGAACGCCTGCATTTCAACCACAGATGGACAAACTTTCTTCATTGTACATGATCGAAAGCTCCAGAACAGCTACATCATGGCCCTTGAGGTGAGTTTTCCATTATTATTTGTTTCCAGGCTCATGAATGAAAAAATAATGTGAAAGAAAAGATGGAAAATAGATGGAAATAATCCCATTAACTGAATGAGAGCGAGCATATTTGGGCTCTTGAGCATGCCAAAGCTAGAAAACATTTAGCCCTGCCTCTTTCCTGTGTAACATCCACACATCAATCAGGGATTAGAAATTAATTTCTTGAATATAAGATTGACTTAGAGGCAGCTCTGTGTCTGTTCTGGTGCGGTGTGTGTGTGTGTGTGGGCGTGTGTGTGTGTGTGTGTGTGTGTGTGTGTGTGTGGACACTGCTAACGAAATCAAGCCTTCACAGGGAAGAAAAAAAAAACAGGCTCAACTTCAGCAATCCTTGACTTAATTCTCATTGAAGCCCCAAATTGACATGTCTCCCTTATGATCTTGACATATTATTAAGATTTAATGGTGGAATTATGATCATTAAAACAACATGACTGATACAGGGGGCAGATGATGAGCTATTCATTTAACCTACTCTTCCTGTAATAATATTGAAACAGACAGTCTGCCAGTTATTAGATCATAATTAGCTGGTGCAATCTGTACGGAATCTGAGGAAATGACGCCAAGTTAGCGGCACAGTGAGGCGCAGCTCGCTCTCCGTTTAGCCTGAGAGACACGTCGGCAGCCTTGTTGTTCTTTAAAAAACTGCCTTTTTGTGTCAGTAACATGAAACAAGCAAACTACACAACGCAGGAGTCCATGTTTCGAATAAGGAGAAATATAATGGACCAGATGGTAACCAACAAAAATAACTGGCACTGTTTTTATGGGTAGCGCTGCCACCCGAATATCAGGCCTGGTTTTGACTGACGTGGCTTGAATGTGTGTTTGCGTGTTGTGTGGTGGGTGTTTTCTCGTCTGCCTTGTAACAAAGAAAAGCTCACATGGGGGGGGGTCCGTGTCATGGGTCGTCTCAGAGTCCACTTCCTTTATCCCCCCTTTCGTCCTCTTTCCCTTTATCTGTCTTTCTCTTTCTCCTCACGCGTACAGTAAACACATGAAGCTCTGTGCTTTTCATGCATGGCTGACTAACACACCCTGGCTCTCTGATTTCCATACAGTGTGTGTGTGTTTGTGTGTGTGTGTGCGTGCGTGTGTGCGGGCACCTACATCAACTGTGCCAGTTTAGCGATGAAAAATCTGCACGCTCAGCTGTTTTTTCCCTTTACACAGAAGAGAGAGAAAGTGCACCACACTGTAGGCGTCCCTCTCTTCCAGCTCCCCCCTCCGGCATTTCTCCAGGTAGCGTTCGCCAAAGTCGTCCTATTAATAAGCAACATATTTGATTTTCAATGTGAAACGCATCGTCTCAGGCCCCCAAAACGGCATGAGATGTGAGACGTATGGTCGGGGCAGAATTATTCAGAGGACTTGGTGAGTGTGGGAGAGGTGTCACGCCGCCCTGGGGCGCCCAACATGCTTTGGGTGGGTGAGAATGCCGAGCTGAGAACATTGAGCTCACCAGCTCAGACGCCCCAGGTGAGCAGGGGGAGCTGAGAATGCCAAGTCTTGCAATTAGATTTCATTTTCCTTGTCACAACATGAATTGTTTACCACGTTCAACACGGAGGAAGCTCAAACTGTACTGCAACAATCGTTCGGAGATTTTGAGGAGTTCAATACAAAATTGGTAAAAAAATGAGATAACCTTTTAAACACCAGGTGTCAATTAGCTAATTAGTTATTAAATATGGTCCGTCCATCGCAGCCACTGTTCAAAAATATGTCTTCCAGTGCCTCCGAAGCTCATTAATTAGCATGTTTCATGTTGTTTATTTGATTTGTACAGAAACAGAAATATAAAAGCCGACTAACACACTACATTTTTGAAGTTACAGGAGAGAGTCAGGCTATTATTCCTGCTGCCTTCAGTCTTTATGCTAAGCTAAGCTAATTAGTTGAGCTCATGGCTGTGGCTCCACGGTGGTATCGATCTTCTCACCTTCATCTTAGCAAGAAAGCAGGAGAAAAGAAAGGAGAGTATTTCCCAAAATGTATAAAAAACTATTTCCTGTTTTTTTTAATGCTGATTTCCTTCATTAGCTTCAGTGTTGTTGGGTAACGGTTGTGCTAGCTAAATAGAAATATTGCTGACCTAGATTCAGTTAGCAAAGCACTGTGCAATGTGTTCACCAAAGAAGTCACTAACATTGTGAATCATTTGTAGATTTATAATAATCTGGCAGTGAAACACAATTTTTTTTCTTATTCCTTAGCTGCCATTTAGCTAAAACTGAATTAAATAGCCCACAGCTAGCATTAATTGACAAGTAATCTCTACGCTGAGTTCACTACAACACATTTATTTATTTTTAATAGGAACTTAATCAGTGTTTCTGTAAATGGTTCAATATTACAGTAGCTAGCTAACTCTCTGAGGTGTATGATGAGTGGTAATGCTGGATTATTTGGTACTGTGCAGCAGGCAAATTTCTCTCTGGGACAATTAAAGTCCAACCAAGCCAAGTGCTACAAACAAATTAGTTCTGACATGGCAGCAAGTTTGTTTCACACTGAAATATTATCACAATGAGATGTGCCTTAAATAGAAAACATCAACATCTAGTAACAATAGTAATCTGCAGTGGATTTTAACTTTCAGCCAGTGTATTTGTATTTGGTTAAAACTGTTAGTATCAAAAGCATCAATGAAGTACAGAGTGGTGATTTCCACTTTTGCAGTAACTGATAATTATGTGACTGTGATTCAAAGTGGCTGATTTTGCCCTCTTTTCCTGATCTTTTGTGTTTTTTTCCCCTTTAATTCCTACAAAAAGATGCCGTGTTACTTCAGGGTTTCGTAGGAACTGCCTCCACACCTGTTACTCATTGCCAATTACTGACCCTCCAATATAAATCTGTGTGGGCTCAGCAATGCTCTGTTTGACACTTACTTTGAGAGTCTTATACAATTATTTAGCATCATGCAAGTTAATCCCATTTATTGGTATTTTAACCAGAACTTTTAATTTTGACTTTGTTTGTTCAGGTTTTCTTTCACATGCCAACAAACAAGGCCACTGTGTAACTTTCCATAAAAAGTATCTTGGATGTGGAGACTCCGTAAAAAGAGCCTGTCTCCAAGTCACAAAGTTCAGAGACTATTTGCAGACAAAACAATAACATGAGATGGGAGCCTGCTGCTTGGCCCATTGCTGCCCTTGGTTAGGGAGTGGTGAGCAGCGGTGACTGTGTCCTGTGCTGATTACAGTACTGATGGGCCTCCGTTTGTCACTGCTCTTGCTAGCTCCAGCGCTGAGCAGCAGGGTTCCCTGATTACTTAATTGCTTGTAAGAGCTCATTAAAGCTTCCTATCCATCATAAGTCGTATGGCGAGTATCAATTTCAGAGTGAGAGATGGAGAGAGAGAGAAAGAGAGGCAGAGACGCTCAGAACGCTGATGAGCAATTAGTGACGTGAAACGCCTATGAATTGTTATAGTTTCATTTCTTTGGGAAATATGTGGAATTCATCACATGGATGGATGCTGCTGTGTTACCAAATGATAAACACATCCCTAATTTCTCTTCTCTACCACTCTGAAGGTTTTAGAGTGAACAGACTGGGAAACCTTGGTGTTTTTTTTCTAACAAAAGTAAAAGCTAAATTCGTGTGGATCCAAGAAAACAAAAGACAATTTTCAGATCTTTTCATAAAAGGTGAAACAGATCTAGCTTTTATTCTCTTCTACAGTTATTCTTGTATCAACATCATGTTGTTGTGTTAGGATAAAAGACCCCACTCTCCCACACACATTACTTGCCTCTGAAACCCCTTCAGCTAAATTCTCTTTTCATCATCTGAAACACAACACCTTTTTAGCTAAACGGTCATTTTCATGGTTTCTACTGATGTTGGACTTGATGGGTTATGGACTTTTGCCATCTTTTTTTTTTTTTTTTTTTCTGCAGAGATCCCAAAAAGGAGGGGTGGAAAAACATCCAGTAATTTTGATCCATAGCTTAGAAGAGCTTTACAAGATACTCACAATCTTACCAGGTGCAAAATTAGAATTGGATGCTGTTCGTATTAATTGGTGATCATTTGCAAAGCGGGTGGAAAAAACGTCTTTTGCCAAGAGCAAGTCTTACAAGCCCCCAGCTGGGGTTGTCAGGGGCAGGCTTGTTGGCATTGTGGTAGCATATGTTTGGTGCCAAGAACACCATTGATTTGCATTTCTTTTATATGAATTTTACAAAGCAGAAATGCTCTTTTGTGTAGAAGTGATCCCAAAAGTGAGTGTTGCAATTAATCACAAGTGAAATTTATCGGCTGATGAAAAGCCATAATTCTACTTGCAATCTTTTTTCTTTTTTTTTTTTTTTTAAGAAAAAGTGGCAGCATCTGCATTGCACTCGTACTCGCTTTTTGATGAATGTGCCTTTAAAGCTGTGCAGTTTGGCTCCATTTAAAACTGGCTTGAAGGAAGAAAAACAGCAGTGCGATCTTTGAGATACTGCAAATGCCATAAGTCATGAAAATAGTTCTTCTGTCTCAAAAACAAGCACTGCATAATGTCATCGAGTGACGCAAACTTGAAAAAGTGCTTGATTGAAATGAGATTGTGACATGAGCAAATGGATATTAAGTAAGATTTTTGAAACTTGTCTAGAATTGTCTCAACATCACATTATGAAGACGCAAATAACTATCAGCACCCGACAACCTGAATACAACGACCACACAGTCATTTCAAATATTGATTCAGATTTGATTCATAATTATTTGATGCACCCACCGCACGTCGTCGGGACCTATTGGGACATCTAATTGATCCAATTAAGCAATTAATTCTTTGGTAGGATTAGAGACGATCAGCCTTGTATGTATGTGTAGCGACGAGACCGGTCCTGCCAAGAGATGGACAAGCTCCAGGTTTTTGCTTCATCTCCAAGATGGCTCCAGATGGGTTGGGGGCTTGAGACTCATCCGTGGCCAACTAGTCCAAACCTCACACAGAGACTAGCCTACAGTATTGTGCACCCACAGCCCCGAAACAATGTGCAGCGACTGATTGCTGCATCTTGTTGTCAAAATATTGGAAAATAATCGTTAAATAATGCATTTCCCCACTGACCTCCCTTTTCTCAGTCTCTCTTTAAACATACCCTGTGGAATTTACTCCTAAACACACATTAACAGTCTCACACTACAACACACTACAGCGTTCCCTGAGACAAATGTTTTTATAATATAATATCTGTATCATATCCCGACGCTCCCGATGTTAGTAGAGAATAAAATACAAACTGAATCAGTCAACTTTCCTAAAGCTGCACTAATTTCACATTATCAATGGATCAAACTATAATGTTTAATGTGAAATGTGAAACCTGTAGAAGATTATCTCGGAAAAAAAAAATGTTTTACTCATTTTGGTTTTAACCCTTAAACAGGCAGCGTGCACCAGGAGACTCTTTAAGGAGCATGATTGGTTAAGGTGGTTGTTTAATTGTATATGAGCCTTTAATTGGTAGAATTGAAGCTTGTGGTAGGTTTATACTTTGATAGAAATGATAAAAATCAGTTTAGAAACTAGTATGTGTGATATTAATGAGCAGAATGTATCACTTTACTATGTTAAATAACACATTTAAGTGTTTTTACCATTATCACCATTTTATACCTTAATAAGGGCAAAGCATCCTGGTGGAGATACAACTCATAAAATCCAAAATATATTAAAAATATGAGTGGAAATGTTTTACTTTAGGTGCAAATGACATAATTAGTAACATCAAATTAGGATTTTTTACATCTAATTTTCCACTCCTGCCTGTTTAAGGGTTAAGGTAGAAACTTCTGATAAACCAACTTTGCTTTGCCTCCTCAGCACCAAACAGCAGGCAGACAAAGTTAGCATCCAGCTAGTGAACTTAGTGAAGCATTTAGCAGCCACATATTTTTTTCTCAGGAGTTGGTTGAGACCAAAAATGCAGCTAGAGGTAGAGGAAGGTCAGTATTGGACTTACACTCATCAAGTTACCTGAAAAATGACTTCCAAGAATTTTATGTTCTTCATCTGATGTATGTGTAGCTAGAGAACAGCAACAACTTTATATGTGTGTAGGTACATAATGGGAATCCCACACAGTAAGGTAGGACTCTAACATCATCACCCTGTACATCCAAAAACTTTCTTTTTATTTTATTAAGTTATTAAGTTAAAAATCCTGACAAATTAGGTCAGGAAAAAAAATGAAAACACCAAAACCAACAGTGTGTTAGTTCATCTCTAAATGTCTCAGCTCTCAGATTATGTACATTCCTAGTGAAGATGTATATTTGTGAGAAGAAAAAGGAAAAAAAAAGGTGATGGGGAGGGCATAATTACAGTATATAGTTTAATTTAAATTGAATATTTGTAAAGCAGCTGTATGTAATGGATGGATGGGTGTTGAACGACCTGGATTTTTCAAAGATGGCTGGGTAATTATTGTTTAGGAAAATGGGATGCTTTGACTTAAATACATAAGAGGCACAAACTGGGGCTAAGTTTCACCGACATGCTACGAAGCAAACTGGATGTCATGTAGGCAGTGAGACAGACGAGGGGCAGCAGATCCCTCGCGATGCTGAAAAAACTATGAAATGATTGTGACACTTGTGAGAAAGAGTAAACTGTTGGTCTAACAAACTTTCGCAACCTCGGAGCCTACTTTGTGTCCTCCAAGAGATCCCCAGTGATCAATATTAAAGAGGGGAAGGACAGAGTTCCACCAAGGGCTCCGTGGATAAAACTGCACCCCTCCTCCCCCACTGGAGCGACTTGCTGAAAGCCTTGAGTTATATTCCTGTAATTAGCTAAGTATCCACACCGACTCCCTCACACACACAGAGCTCCTGCAAAAGATTCCCTGTCGGCTCCGTGCGCTCATCCCTGTAGATAGAAGATGCAATCAGAAAAACAGCAACACGGGAGGCGAATGCGGGGAGGTTGAGGGGGTGGGGGAATCAACGCATCAAAAAACAAACTTTAAACAATGACCCTACTTCTCATCTGCAACTTTTTCCCCTTACACCTTGCATTTTTTCTTCTGTCACGAGTATAAGGGGCAAGAGCGTTGCATCCTTTTTTTCCCTCTTCCAAGGATAATGATTTACAAAATGCCTCTCATCAAAGAATTCATTAACAACGAACGTTAATTAAAAAATAAATGAGTAAACATCAATATCAAATCTCAGCACTGTGGAAGGGAATACATTATGCAGAGTAATGATGTTTGAAAGGGGCTTTAGCACCTCTGTGGGACTCTTTTAAACCCCTTACCTCTTAGGCAGTTGCTTATTTTGCAACCCTTTGTTGTTTAACAACAAAGAGAATGGGCTCTCATAATGTTATATTAATCAGCGGATTAATATTTCAATTTGATTTGCTTTATAGTTGAGGTGCTGTTGGCATTTCCATTTTCCCTCCATATGTGCAGCGATGTTAAGTGGTATCATTACCATTTTCTACCTGGGGGTTCGGGGAGATAACAGGCACCAGTGATAGCTCTATTCTGCGGAGGGAGAGGGTGGTTTTTGGGGGGCGCTCATGCATTTTTAAAGGGCGTGTTTGGTGTGCCTTCACATCCATTATTCTCCAATGTTGCATGCAAACAGCTGAGTCACAGCCTTTCTGGCCGCCACAGGACAACAAGAAACAATAACGCCCTCAAATTCAAAATTACAGTGCCGAGTATTAAGGTGTCCACAGATGTATAGTCGAAGCTGATTTATTTATTCTAAATTCACTTTGGCAACCTTTCTTCCTGCAGGAGTCTGCACATAAAGTCAATGTGTTTTTTAGGGACCCTGGATTAGTTGTGATCCTCCTCAGTTTCTGCTCTTCTGATGCACATCTTTATAAAATAATGATGAAAAAAAGCCTCTTTCCTGAACTATGAAGTGTTTATTCTTTGAGTCTGGTTGTATTTTCCAGATGACAATGAAGCCTTTCACACTTTTAGTCCTGGAGAAAAAAACACACACACACACACCATAATTCCCTAAAAATCAGTTTCAGTCCTCCTTCAAAGTTTGTCATTTTGAGCAAGAATCTACTCAGTCTATGACAAGAAACAAGCCATGAAGTTTTCTGAGTATTAAAAGGGTGATGTGACATCTCTGTGCCGCAGCTGTCGGTTCCTCACACTTGAAAATCTTACAGTAGCATGAAAAATGATTTCAGTGTTGCAGTCTGGCCTGATTGTCATGCAGGTACAGTATTTCTCTCCATGTGTGTTGACTTGTATAAAGAGAAGAATGGTTTCTCTAATTTAACTCTTTTAAACAAGCCTTTTATTTCATAGTATGATTTAAAGCAAAGAATACCCTGGCATCATAGTCACAAACTTTCAACTTCTCAACACAAGACCATGAGATGACACCATGTTAAGTTTAGCATGTTAGCACACAGTAAACATATAATACAGCTAAAGGTTGATGGAAACCTTTCTAAAATGTAGTATTATTATTTGGGCTGTCAGCGTTAACGCTTTAGTCGCGATTAGATTAATGCAATCCATAAAGCGTTAATTTTTTTTTAATCGCATTTTAATGTTGCAAGCCTTTTTGTCCCTTCTACTCCCCCGTAGACGGCTCCTCTAGCTGTAGCGCTATGCTTTGAAGTGGCCTCCTGCAGTAAACCTACCGCGCTGATGGAAAGTAAGAGAGCTACTGGACTTTTGAACGGCTTGTTTAACTTTAAAACACTTCCAGACGCTTCAGTTGACAAGTCAAAAGTAAAATGCAACCTGTGTCAAACGGAGTTTAACTACCACCGGAGTACGTGGAGTTTGAGTTAGCACCTCCACGCTAAACACCCAGGTGCAGCCAAGCCAGCCTCAGCTCCACCAAAGGACCATTTTGGAGTGTGGGAGTCGCAGCAGAGCCGTGATTGATTCCCAGTTAAGACACTCTGGTAAGAAATGCTTTACATTATGGGCTTAAAACTGCCTTCAAATGGAAAATATGAAAAAATCCATTCACACAATTTTGAATCGATATTGAATTTTTAAATAGAAAATCGATATTAATTGATGGATTGATTTTTTTTGGACACACCCCTAGTTTGTACTAATATACAATATAGACACACAAAAGCTTCCCTCTATACATTACACAATCCTTGAAGCCTGCCGTCTGCTTGCTTAACATAACCTGTATGATCAGTGTCAACTTTGTTTTTACTCTTCAGCCTCCAGCTAATCACATCCTATCAGCTCTACACGCCTTAAAGGAAAACAGACGAGCAATTAGGACACGGGTTATTTGTCATAAACACCATTCACTGCCATGCAAATGCTACATAATTGCCCAGCAGACCTTGAGTGACAAGTCATTAGATGATTGTTCCCAACAGTTGATTATGATATGACAGGCATGTCTCACTGTGGATGCATAGTGTACAGTAGCTCACCTCTGCTCATCACATCTGAACCCTCAATGAAGCATCATCATTGCTACAGTACAACACAAGTTTTGGCTTTATTTAATTTTTTTTTTTTTTGCAACTTTTACAATTTACGATATGGATAATAATAATGCATTTTATTTAAAGACGCCTTTCAAAGCACTCAAGGTCACCTTACAAGGCACATATAACACAACATTAGTAGATCAAACAATATAAATCAGACATTTAGTGCAAAGATAAAGAATAAATATGAATGTGACTACAAAGTGCATTAATATAATAAATAAAGAAGAATGAAGATTGCATAGTTAGTGGGAGATAGAGTAGGCCACTCTGAATAGGAGCCTTTTCAGGCGGGATTTAAAGGTGGAGACAGAGTCTGAAGTGCAAATGTCAGGTGGGAGAGAGTTCCTGGGGCGGGGGGGGCAGATCGGCTGAAGGCTCTTGACCCCATGGTGGTTAAGCTGGCAGATGGAGCGAAGAGCTGGTTGGCAGAGGAGGATCGGAGAGTTCGAGAAGGTGTGTAGATGTGAATAAGTTCAGAGAGATATGATGGCACCAGGTTGGGAAGGATCTTGAATGTGAGGAGTAAAATCTTAAAGTCAATAGTGCACATTCAGGGTATTTTCAACTTGTTTGAGGTCATTTACATCCTTTTTATTGGACTTGTAACTCTAATTTATTTACAGTTACTCAATTTTAGGACAATGTAGGAGGACAGTGCTCGTAAATCATATAGACAAGCCGACCAAGAAGCCTTATTAACTAACTGATAGATGTTTTAGGTGTGTTTAATGGTACAACTGAAGATCCAAATGTACTTAAGTTCTAACAAAGCCTCAAAAATAATGAATCAAAGACAGAAAAAAATGAGTTTTTACAATGCAAATGTGAAAATGTGTGAAGAAGCTACACAGTCCAGACAATATGTTAAAGTCAGTTATTCATTGAACAAACATGCTAGCACACATGGCAAATATATAGTTTAAAAACACACAAAAATACAACTTAACATGTTCTGAAAGGGTTAGGGTTAGGGTTTTATTGGTTCTCAGAGAGGTGGGACCTAAAATATGGATCATGGGATTGAGACAAGTATAAAAAAAAAAAAAAATAACTTGAAATTAGCATTATTACTTTAATTGACTTTTTCTTATTTCATATAGTGTATTTTCTGACTTCTCCTAGTGGTTCCCTAAACTTAACAACACAGTTTAATATGTGTTTTAGGTTAAATCATGTTCATGTTTAAAAGAAACCAATGCTGTCTACTGTTAGGATATTTAATATAACTATAATATATCATTTTAGTTTTGTGTGTGTGTGTTGCAAGAATGAAGACATCTGTCCTGTTATCAGTATAAGTTTAGGTAGTCACTGATAAAGAACTGTCAAACATACAACAGTGTTATTTATATTTACAGCTAATTTACATTTAATTCTGAGTATAATTAGATAGTTTGAGCATCTGACAGATTCTTGGTTGGGTTTTTTTTGTTTGTTTTTTATCAAAGCAGAGATGTGTTAATTCACACCAATTATCTATAATGCATCCATCAATGACACACAGTATTGTTTTATTGGTATGTTTGACTCTATGTTTTAATTATATTGTGTTTTATTTTAAGGCTCAGTGTGTTTATCATCATTTTAATAAATAAGTAATGCTTCCTAAATACTGCAGTGACCCCTGTGTCTACATATGAATAAGTATGTGTGTGTCTACATGCATGGCTATAAGTAAATGTGTGTGTAAAAGCACGTGCACCGCTGCCCTTCATAATCAGGGGTCTGAAAAAGCCCCCACTCTGTTAGTGAATTGCTCACAGCTGTGGGCCCCTTGTCGCGCTGGCAGCCTCGGCCCTGTCATCGTGCGTCCGCCTATCTGACCTGCTAATTTGGAGCATATGTAAGTGCTCTTAAAGTGGCGGGCCTTTTGACATGCCACAAACAGCAGCTGTGGCAGCTGCCCTGAAGGAAAGCTTTATTTAATTCAATTACATCTTTTGGAGATATGTAAACGAGGACCTGAGGGGCTGAGGAGAGGGTGGGGTGGGGTAGAAGGCGAGGAGGAGGAGGGAAAGGTGGGTGAGTGGGTGAGTGGGAGGATGGGGGGTGGTCTGTCCTCCCTCCCATCACCATACTACCTATCCTCATCATAGCCCTTGTCCTGCCCCCTAAAGACCCTCATCCCTGTCTGCTCACCATTGCCCCCTTTCCAACTTGAAACCCAAAAGTGTCAAGGCCCAGGTGGCTCAGTAGGCAAACGATTGGGTAAGTAACTGTTGCAAAAAAAACCCCTCCTCTCCCTTCTCAGACCCCCCACCCCACACACACACACACACACACACAGACATATACACACCCTCCCCTACTGCTCACTGTCTCTCCAGCGGGGGGAGTCTGAGGGGGGATAATCAGGGTCAGGATCCTCTGCCACACTGATCAGTACGTCTCAACCCCCGGGCAGCCCTGCAATTAATGCGCCGTTGAAAGGGAGCGAAAATATTCACCATCTGGCAATTAGGGCTCATAGGCTCCCTCTTTCTGTCTCTCCTCCTCTTCTTTCCATCTCTGGGCTTTAAATGCAATTGTGATCTTATTCTTGTTCCAGCTCCAGTGCCTCACACTGGCCCAAGGCCCATTTGCCGCTCTGAGGGTCTATATAGGAATGAACGAGCACACCAGCGCAATCCAGGGCAATTCAGAAACCCCTCTCAGTCCCAAAATGGAGACGTAATAACGACTCTTCTTGTTATTTTTCTCCCCCTCACTTTGCCGAGGATTCATCCCATCTCTTGCTCTTCCAGCCCCAGCTGCTGCTGCTGGCCTGAAAAGGGGCTTGAAAAGAGACTGGTGTCATCACGATCAAATTAACTCTTTCTTTCTGGATGGGAGCAAAGGTTGTCAATGGTACAGTCGTCTGTAGTCGTTTTTTTAACACATCAATGATGTTATGATTAGTCATTTTGCAGCCGACAATGGCCGCCAAATGCATGTGAATGCCCTTTCGCGTCAAAGAGGAGCGGAGCGCTGTTGAAAGACATTGATTTTGAGAGAAGTCAGACATCTTTCCAGTTTTTTTCCCCCTCCCTCTTCTTCTCCACATACTCATTGTGAAATTCAAATCTGGGGATTACAAATAGAGTGATTACGTTTATCATTGATCTGGTTAGTTTTGAGTTGCAAATGTGCAACCCCGACATTTGGCTAGTGCGAATCAAGGTCTCGGGGACAATGGGGAAGCAAATTTGAGGAAGTAGTAGGTCACAGATACGACACACACAGACAGCAGTGAGAGATGCTGGGAGGAAAGCTGTGCATGTCATCATGGAAAGGTTACCCATTGATCAAGAAATGGAAGTTTTTGTGCAAGAAGATGTGAAGATGTTCAATCAAAACAGAAGAGCACATGAAATAAATCACTGTTGCTTTTTATATTCAGCCTTTTTTTTCACTTTGTGCTTCTCATGAAAATGCAGAGTTTTTGTAACAACACCTGTAAGGTCAGCGAAGCCGTGCGACGCCTCCTCCTGATCCGCTGACCCCGATCTCTCCTCTTTAATTGCTACCACCGTCCCTACAGCAAGCCGCCGCCATTGTGCTTTCCTGTAAAGCAATAATTACACATATTGAATTATTAACAGTCATTATCAAAGCTTGTGCTTAACTTGTTTTGTTGTAGTGTAAGGTTCCTGTGATCTCGGGCAGTCATTACTTATTAACAGACTGGATGCTTTTCCCCCCGTTGCCGCATGTCGACGCGTGGCGTTAATGACGCGCTCTTCCTGTTTGCCCCCATTTTACCTTCAACTAAACGGCAGAAATAATATTAGGGTTACACTGAGGGGGGAAAAAACAGCAAAAATGACTATTTATTGGCCCAGATGAAATCATTATCATAAAGGGAAATTAATTAAACCAGTATTTTGAATCGAGTGTTTACACAGCAGAGGAGCTCTTTCTGTCTGGGCCTGGCTGAGATTAATGGCACCGTTTCTTCAGGGAGATGCCCGGTTACTATTTGAACACAGGCGGGCGACCAACCACTGCATTAACCTGCATTATACTGCTGTCGGTGAGGGGGAGGGGGGGGCGGGGGGGACCTTGTATCTCCACATGTAATTAAGCACAGAAACAGATCTGACGACTTCTTTATCCAGTTTAATTCAAAGGAGTTTCATCCTTTGGCAAAGTTTTTATGTCTTTTTAAACATTTTGATGTGTTCAATGAAATCTAAAAAATACACTTCAATTAAAATGTGTCCTATTATTAAAGGTACAATCATTGTTTTTCTAGTATTAATATGGCAAAGAATGGCTACACAACAGCACTGTGTTTAGTACTGTAAGCTAAAACATAATGAACTCTCTCTGACACCTGACTGAAATAAGACTTGCAGTGTATAAAATAACCTAAAGGAAAAACAGGAATATGACCACAGTCTTACTCTCTGTTCTTATTTTGTCAACATTTAACCTTCACCAGGTTGTAAAAGTGTAAAAATACATCTACATAAACAGTTAAGCCAACTTTAACTCCATTACACATCAACCTCGCCTCTCAAAACCTTGTAATTGAATGATTCGTGTCCGATTTAAATGTCAAACGTTAGATGGACAAAAACAGACAGCCACAAGACAGGTCTTAAAGCTGAGACCCATTTGCCTAAATTTAGGCCCTCAGGTGTACGTTTGCGGACTGGTCCTCCTGAAATACCCAGAGAGACCTTCAAAAACAACCACCTGACTCTAAATTCGGCTCTAAATCTAAATGGAATCAGAGTATATGGAAATAGAAAGACAAACACTGAGGGTAAAAAACCGTGACAGACAACTGTGACCTGCGTGCCTTTTTCTAACCTGCTCCCTGCACAGAGACACCTCCACACCCAGGAGTCTGGAAAAAGCAGGTATTACATGTCAAAACAACTTATCAGGCCTGAGAGACGGGCTGCGGCTGTGGATGAGGAGCTTTCATAAGCACTTAAACAAATCGCAAACAGGTCGACCACACACGCTGATGGAGGAGGAGGGGGTGGTGGTGTTGGGGAGGGGGTGGTGGTGGGGGTGGGACTGCCGCCACAGCACTTCAGCACAGGGCTTTTTTGCACATGCAAATGTGGCGCTGGTGTGAGTGGCACGCCAAGCTGCAGCCAGGCAGAGAGAGAAAGAGACTAGGCTAAACCCTCACCTGCAGGACCTCCACCCAACGCCAAACACCAACGCCCACCCACTTCTTTTATTATTCTCCTTTCCGCTCTTTTGTGCTTCTATATTTAGTTTGCATGTTGTAAAGTTTTCTACCGGGGCGGGGTGGGGGGATTAGGGTACATTAATCATTAGAAGTGGAAGAATTTGAATCCTTTATGTTGGTTGAAGTCCTTTCACTTTTCACTTCAGTAAAAGTTAATTAGGTTTATATGACTGTAAAAATGTACATATGTATTAAAAGCTAAAGTACTGAGTGTGCAAAACAGTTATATATTAATATAGAAATAATTATTATATCTGATGGTGTTAATAGCATTTTATTGCTGTATTAGGCCAAGGTGGAGACAGTTAATTTGAACAATGCATCAAAGTTTTAAGATTTTAGAATATAATCTAACAGTAACTCTAGCTGTCAATTGCAGATTAAAAGGTAAAAGCATTTCCTCCTGAATTGTAGTGAAGTAGAAATAAAAAGTACCTCAGAATTGTACTTAAATAAATGTACTTTCCATCTCTTCTCTCTACTGCTCCTCATTATGACAAATCCTTTTTTTCCCACAGATCCTTTTGTATCTCAGACAAGATGCAAAAATTTCAATTTCTCCTTTTTAAAAAAAAAATCTTGTGTGGTTTCCTTCTTCCTTGACGACACCTCATTTAAACACCTGAGGTAAAACACAGAAATGTAGTGCACAGGAAACTCTGCGGGATCTTTACAACAAACAGTTATATAAGAAAGCACAATCCATCCTGTCGGATTGTTTCCATCCTTTACATCCACAGTTTCAGTTTCTGCCATCTGGTCCCTTCCTCCGACCTCCACCAGCTAAAACCAACAGATAGAAACACTCCTTTTACACCCTCTGCCGTCTCCATCCTAAACTCTCGGAGGAAAAGTTGATTTTCATGATATTAACTTATTGGTTTTTTAATATATTTCTTAACTGACTGAGTTTTTTTTGGGGGGGGGGGGGGGGGGGGGTTCTGTGTATTTGTTTTTTGGTCTTAGTGTTGTATTTATAGTTTCCTAAATGCATCTAACTGCCCCACTGGGTATAAATAGTTATTGATTGATTGACTGATTGATTGATTTCTTTTGCTAAATCATTTGTTAACTCACTGGCACCTTTCACTGTTTGTTCAGATCTCTTCTTCTGTTCTTTCTCTCCTCTGTCCTTTTGTCTCACATCTCTCCTCTCACTCCTTTTTTACTTGTCTCGTCCACCTCCACCACCGCCACCTTTTTTTTCTCCTTTCATTTCTCCTCTTATCCTCTCTTTCCCCTCACCTCTCCTCAGGACCTTTCTCCTCCCACTTGTCAGCAGTGTTTACTGATCTGCCATTTTCGAGCCCTCACTCCGCTCTCCCCTCTACTCCGTCTATCTCTCTCCGCTCTCCTTTCCCTGCGTTGAACAAATGGGTAATAAGCGCCACTTTGTACCTCTCTCCTCTTTTAGATCCAGAGTGAAGAGTCTGATTAAATAATCATTGGAGGAGCGGTGTGCGTGCGGCTTTCCCCCTGCTCCTCACCTTGGGGACATATTGTCCCCTGTCACTGAAACCTCGGGGACAGAAGGCTCCGCCGTGGGGAGGCTCAGCGGGAGAGCAAGGAGCTGATGAAACGAAGATCGGGTAATGAAGGCATGGCCCATGGCTTCCGTGGCTCTGCCATATGTTTCACCAAATGCAAATTGCCCCCAATTCAAACAACTTTTTCATCTTGATATATGCAAATGTGTTTATAAATACTGGCTTATAAATATAGCATTACAGTTTTTAAGGAGGGAGCTTTGAATCATTTTCTCCCTCTCTCTGCTGTTGTTGTGTGGCAGCGGCGCAGCGTGACAAGCTTTAACGAACAGGCTCGGACCTGGCAGCGCTTAATGGTGTCCTGGGGGACAGGAAGTACGGTGGTCAAAACCAATGAGAGCGGCCCTGATGAATGCCTCATCCAATTAAAATTAGACCAGTTATCACACAAGCCAATGACAAATCAAAGAGGGCACATTTACAGACGAGTGATAGAGGAGATGTGGCCAAACATTTGAACTTTTGACATTTTCAAATCTTGATTCATTTAATGTTTAAACGTTTAAATGTGTCAGGCTGTCAGAGAACATTCATATGCACAGTGTAGCATTTTTAACCTTTTCTCACAATACAAAATAAATAATCTAATATAAAAATAACCTAAATACTAAGAGCTTCGACTGTGTGTGTGTGTGTGTGTGTGTGTGTGTGTGTGTTTATGCATGTGTGTGTCTGTGTCTGTGTGCGTGCATGTGTGTGTTTATGCACTGTGCTCAGAGCAATGAACCCAAAACATCAACATCAAAGAGGCAAAATGTTAAATAATGATAAAGCCTTGATTGCAGTCTAATTAACTTGATTGAGCTACCCAAGAGCTAAACAGCTTATATATTTCTATTCTGACCTGGAAAAAACTTTGTGACACATCATCATCCTGAAGTGGAAAACACATTCAATTAAAGAACAAAAAGCATTTTTATTTGATTTTAAACTTTGATTATTTCTCCTTTTTATTTCACTGTTGGATTTTTAAACA
This sequence comes from Scomber japonicus, assembly GCF_027409825.1. NCBI lineage: Eukaryota > Metazoa > Chordata > Actinopteri > Scombriformes > Scombridae > Scomber > Scomber japonicus. Next base: position 1,941,781 of record NC_070587.1, on the reverse strand, counting down.
GTTCCTTCATGTAATGTCCTCTCCTCACATGTCACGTCAGGTCACCTGCCATTCACCAGCCTCCTGTATCTCTGTCATTCAGGCCTGTTGAGGACAGCTGACGGTGTTAGCCGCTCCAGGTTGGGGGTGCAGTCAGGTGTCAGTCGCCGCGGAGATGATCAGATTGTCACAGTCCCGCTGGTTCCCTTGGAGACGGCACCTGAGTCAAAGCCTGTGCCAACATCTTCATCATCACCCGCGGCAACAGCAGCTGGCGGCTCTGGACCGGACCGAACGGCCGTCACGGGCCAAGTGGGTCAGACCTCACTGAGAGTGTAAGGCACTCAACCATAAGGCCTGTTGTTGTAGTGAGGAGAGGAGCATCATGGGAAGGCGCTTCACACTCTGAGAGAGAAAAGGATTGCTTTCTAGGAGATGTTTACAGATCTGTTAAAGAGTCCACAGCGTTGAAGGAAGAGCATCCGATCCATGTGTTTGGTCTTGGAAACCTGCACGTCTGCAACATATTTGAACACCTGCATCCAATATGCTGATTTTCCTTAATTCATTATCAACCAAAAATAATTTGCAGTAAACATTACCCGCAGAAACAATCCTAATTTAATTAACATAAGTGATCATTGTGAGTACTGTTGTATTTTTTTACCACCTTTGCTCTCACACTTCAATTCAGGGTGCCAGTTTACTAATAATTCCCACATGTACTGTTTGTAGCTTACCACACAGTGAACTGATTCTTCTAATTGGCAGGTTATATTTGTCACAGACTCATTATGGTTTCTGCAGAATAGACTTAATAAGGAAGAGAAAAGAAACAGGTGTAAAACTGCCGTCAAACTTTCCAGAGCATCGTTAAATGGCGCCAAGAGTCATTGTCAAGATTTAAGGATTATTTCTAGACTCCCGATGAACTTCAGCTACTGTAGTACTTGTACTGTAAAACACAATCCAACTCTTTATGCAGTGATTAGCCAAGAGAATGAGGAGGGGAGGAATTAAGCACAGTTGACGCTCCTTTATAGCTCTCTTTTTCAACTACTTCCATCATTCATCACCCAAAAATGAGATCAAAGGTATAAATTAGTTGTATTTTATTGGATTAAAGTGAATGTACTTGAGGATAGACTGTCTGAAAGTGTGCAGCATCATCGCTTCCCTTCAGCTTTTTACTCCACCGTCGAGTGTGGCCATTCAGAGCTCTTTACAAGAATAAAATGGACTTATATCTTCCCAAACTAAACTATAAAATAGATCATTTGTTGTTGCCTTCAAAGCTACACATGAACATTTTCTCATCTGGTGCCTTATCTGAGTGGTCAGTGTTCAAAAATGGTGATATGATTTGAGTTTGGTTAAGTTTTGGTGGCTAAAACTTATGTGAAGGATTACAGGAAAGACCCTGCTGATGGTGGTTATATGAATGACTCGATAGATGGCAGTGACAGTTTCCGCTTTGCTGACCCAACCACACAACCTGACCTCGACCTTTGACCTTTTTTTATCGGTTTGTGTCATCATTTACTACCAGAGGTTATTGAGAACGTGAACATAGCTCGATTTAGGCTTTGGATCAGTCGACCACAGGTGCCGTTGAGTCTCATTAAAGAAAGTAAAGGAACTTTTTTAACTATGAGCTAAGTAGCAGCAGCGTGAAAGTATTTAGAGACCTGCTGCCACCTTTCCCCTGGTGGCAAACTGAAGTATTGCAGTTTTTGAAAACAAATTAATTTAATTTCTTGCAGACTACCATAATAAAAGAGAGACATCTTTTGAGCTGTTAATAGGAAACTGCTGAACAAGCTAAATCATGACTCTAGTCTACGGGTCACACCGGGTGCCTGTAAGAGGTAATAATTCACTCATCATGGGCAAACCAGGAAGAAGAAATGCTTTTTTGTGACACATGTGAGCGACTTTTAAATGTCATGATGGAATAACTCATTCATTTTTTGAGTATTTTCTGTAAATAAGGTGAACAAACATTACAGGTAGATTAGTCTGTAGTTGCTGACATCACTCCAGCCAACACAAGGCCTATATATGTATGTGTGTGTGTGTGTGTGTGTGTGTGTGTGTGTGTGTTTCCACTAGTCTTCAGGTCTTAACAGATGAGTTGTGCTGGTTACTGTAACCTCCAGGTTCACACAGCCAGCTCATTAGCCCGAGTGCTCTGCTGCTAATTCAGGGGGATTATGAACTGGATGCTAATTAATCACAGACAGAGACGACCTGGCATGTAACTGCAGAGACAAAGCAAGTGGTTAACGCTGCCGCCGTGTAGGTGTTGCTCTCAAGTGTTGTTTGTGGGTGAACACGGCACAACAAGGGTTACTGTGTAGTCTGAGGAAACAATGATAGGAAGGTAAACAGAGAGAGAGAGAGAGAGAGAGAGAGAGGCGATGAAACGACTGTGTGATCACTGGGAGCTCATACTGTCGGCAAGCTAGTTTGAAAAGGGTGTGATTGAGGCGTGTTAATTAATCTTGATGAGAAAGTCAAGTTGTGAAATGGATCCATTATTAAAGATGATTTCACATATTTCAAAGTTTTTCTTCTACTAGGGGTGTGTCCTAAAAAAAAATGGATCCATCAATTAATATCGATTTTCTATTTAAAAATTCGATATCGATTCAAAATTGTGTGAATGGATTTTTTCAGAGAGAATAGATGGAAGCATGAAATTTAAAATAATCATTATAATTTGAGAGTTTACAACTTTGTCTTGTATTTGAACTGACATGCTTATCCATAATCTCTATGGTTACATGATGACATCATCACTATGGTTACATGATGACATCATAATTCAAAATGACATGATTTAAAATGCCACTGGTATTAAGGGTAAATACACATAGATGCTATCATGCTAGATCCCAGTGTTCCTTCCATCTGTCCTTCCTCCCTTTCTTCCTTCTGTCCGTCCGTCCTTCCTTCCTTCCTTCCTTCCATCTGTCCTTCGTACCTTCCTTTTTTCCTTTCTTCCTTCCTTCCTTCTTTTCTTTCCTTCCTTCCTACCTTCCTTTTTTCCTTCCTTTCTTCCTTCCATCTGTCCTTCTTTCTTTCCTTCCTTCCTTCCTTCCTTCCTTCCTTCCTTCTGTATGTCCTTCCTACCTTTCTTCACTCTTTCCTTTCCTTCCTTCCTTCCTTCCTTCCTTCCTTCCTTCTGTCTAACTTTACTCTTGAACAATTTGGTGTCCACACATGATTGCATGTTAAAAATATTATCTGACTTACAAAACAGAAACTCTGGGAACATAAAATTGAATTGAGAATGGGATCGGGAGCCTGTGAATCGGAATCGAATCCATTCAGGAAATCATTGACAATACCCAGCCCTATCTTTTCCCTTTCCTTATTGATCATGAAAGCATAAATCAATATATAATGTACCACTGAGATACGTTAGATGAGACTCTGCAGCAGCTAATTCTGTACAACAAAACACATCTACAGTTTGTGAAAGTGAAATTAAGCCTTGATTAGCCACCAGCTAGGTTAAATGCACCAGGCTCCACATGTTTCATTATTCTTGATGAAGTCAGCTTAAATCAACACTTCATTTTCAAATATGGATGTTTTTTTTAATTTTGTTTTTTTCAGAAACTTATAAGAAGCATATAGATCTTTCTTCTTTTTCTTCATTCAGATATCACTTGATTAAATCCAAACAAATGCATTTTCAGTTTAACCACATTTTTCTTTGTGTCCAAATATAACATATAATAATAATAATAATAATAATATATTTTCTCTACTGGCCAGCAGGAGGTGACTCCACTGGATGCAAAAAATAAGTCCAGTTTTATAGAAGTCTATGAGAAAATGACCCCTACTTCTCACTTGATTTATTGCCTCAGTAAACAGTTTCCTCATGAGTTTATTCTCTCAGACGTTAGGTTGAAGAGTCGTTTCTGTCTCCCTGACAAACTTTATATCCAGTATTCAACAAAAAAATCAAACCAATGAGCTGAAAAACACTAAAATGCTGCATAGAGCTGAAGGTAAATGTACAATCAGGTCAATTTTCTGTGGGCTCAACACTATCATAGACCTATCTTGACCTACCTACCTGGTTATATGACACATATTTAATAATATAAGATACAATATATACTTTCTTATCACCTTTAGGAAAATCTTTCTTTAGCATTTATCTCCCAAACATACTTTACATACAGTCATTCATACATAAAACCCCACACAATATATAAGACCAATGAAATCAATCAAATCACTGCAGCTTATAAAACCATATAAAATAATATTGCATTAGTATTGCACATTGTACCAAGATACTGCACATTCACTATAAACCCAATATAGTATTGCACCTGCCAATGTAGACTGACTGTAAAGTGTTCTGCAGCCATGCTTTGTTAAATGTGCTAATTTAAGCTTAAGTCAAACATGTAAAGCTTAACTTAAAGTTCATAACTTTTGCAAGAACAGTGAAGTCTTGGTCTGTGGCTGATCTATCAGGCATCATAATGGATGATTATACGACACAGTATATAAGAAATAAGACAACCATACCAACTATAACTACTGTTTGACCCACGTTTAGAGACCTTTGTGTCGTCCTCCCGGGTCAAATTGACCCCGTCTGTTTTTACTGTTCCTTCCTTCCTTCCTTCCTTCCTTCTTTTGTCCTTCCTTCCTTCCTTCCTTCCTTCCTTCCTTCCTTCCTTCCTTCCTTCCTTCTTCTGTCTTTCTTCTGTCCTTCTTTCCTTCCTTCCTCACTTCATCTTTTCCTTTCTCCTTCCCTCCCTCCTTCCTTCATTCCTCCCTCCCTCCCTCCCTCCCTCCTTCCTACCTTACTTCCTTCCTTCCTTCGACCATCCTTCCTTCCTCCCTTTTTTCCTTCCTTCCTTTCCTTTCCTCCTTCCTCCCTTGCTTCTTTCCTTTCCTCCCTCTTTTCCTTCCTTCCTTTCCTTTCCTCCTTTCCTTTCCTACGTTACTTCCTTCCTCCGTCCTTCCTTCCTTCCTCCCTTCCTTCTTTCCTTTCCTTTCCTCCCTCTTTTCCTTCCTTCCTTTCCTTTTCTCCTTTCCTTTCCTACGTTACTTCCTTCCTCTGTTCTTCCTTCCTTCTTTCCTTTCCTCCCTCTTTTCCTTCCTTCCTTTCCTTTCCTTTCCTCCCTTGCTTCTTTCCTTTCCTCCCTCTTTTCCTTCCTTCCTTTCCTTTCCTTTCCTCCTTTCCTTTCCTACGTTACTTCCTTCCTCCGTCCTTCCTTCTTTCCTTTCCTCCCTCTTTTCCTCCCTTCCTTCCTTCCTTCTTCCTCCCTTCCTTCCTTGAATCAAGGACACCAGGAGGGTTAATCATACTCATATGACTCAAAGAAGATGATTAAAGTAAACTTTGGTGAAAAGTTAAATAGGATCTAAGGATATAACAGAGATGATGGTGGGCTGTGTGTGTTCATCAGAGCTACAATGGCTCCCTCTTGTGAGGAAACAGGAAAGATCATCATCATCATCTATCTATTTATTTCTCATTTGTAAACTAAATATGCAAATGATGAAGACTTCAATACTTTATGTGTGTTTAATCAACTCTGCATCATCTTTAAATAAAATATGATATTAATTGATTGTTCTTTTCATTACTTTATGCTTCCATTGTCATTTTTGTTTCATGAATTAAGTATTTTTTAGGATTTTGCATCTTCTTTTCCAGTAAATGTATTTTATATGTTTGACGAGGAAAGAGGAAATACATTTTGTCGTTTTAGTGAATCTAAAAATAATAATAAGTAGTCAGTAATTTATAGTAAAGTACATTATAGCATTGTATATGGAGAGCTGATCTGATGTTTTAATAATCTAGAGTACACTGAAAACACCCGTAGAAATACTTACATGTTCTGTATCTGCAAATAACTGCATGTCTGTGTGTGTGTGAGCGCCTCATGGTCCCTAGTGTCCCCATTAACAGCCCAGCATCTTGACTGAAACGCAGCACCAGGCCAGCTGCATTGTTGATCACATGACAATGAGATGGATGAATTGATGAATGTGTGGGGGCAGATGGGGGCGGGGCAGGGCTGTGTGTTAATGGTGTGTTTTAACCATTTTAACGTGTTTCTCTGACCTCTTTGGGAACCTAAGCCAATATAATCCCGACCTGGTCAAGACAACTAGTCTTCATGGGGGCCAAAGCCCAGTCCTGATGAGGCAAAATGTAATTTCTGAGGTCCTTATTAAGGTTGGGGGGTAATGTGTAGCTTGAGGTTAGGTTAAGACCAGAGGTGTCAAACTCATTTTCATTCAACGGCCACATACAGACCAATTTGATCTCATGTGGGCCGGATCATTAAAAAGATGGAGGGAGGGAAGGAAGGAAGGAAGGAAGGAAGGAAAGACAGACAGTGAAGGACGACAGACAGAAGGGAGGAAGGACAGACAGAAGGAAGAAAGAAAGGGAGGAAGGACAGATGGAAGGAAGGAAGGAAGGAAGAAAAGGGGGAAGGACAGATGGAAGGAAGGAAAGAATGAAGAAAAAAAAGGAAGGTAGGAAGGATAGATGGAAGGAAGGAAAAGAGATGGCAAGTGGACCGGATCGTACCCCTCGGTGGGCCGTATCTGGCCCACGGGCCGCATGTTTGACACCCCTGGTTTAGACTCTCCACAATGAATGAAAGTCGATGCAATGCAACAATGACAGTTGCACAAACGTGACAGAAGAGAGAAGAGACTGATTAATCTGGTATTCATCAGAGAGATAAAATAATAACCTCGTTCATACAGAAATATAAATGTTGCTTCCAGACAGAAACTGCAGCAGAATGAGTCTAAACCATGAAGACAGCAGGTCATCATAGTTTTACACCAGAGGGCAGCAGATGACAGCATGTCAGTTTGAGTCAGTACTACAACTGTAACACAGCCCTAACACTTATCTCACTGTAACATAAAAAAAGGACAAACTGTACCATAAATACAGGAGATTTTTATTTGCTGCTACTATTAATGCTATTAATACTATTTCTGCCAACACTTTAATTTCTGCAACCTCTGCTGCTGCAACTAGCTACTACAGTACTTTCACCACATCATCCTTTTTTACTCAAGAAGAAGAAGAGAGAGGAGAGGCTGCAAAAAGAAAGAAAGAAAAGCAAAGGCAAGCATGCACACACACACACATATATACACACACATATATAGATATATATATGTACAAATACACATATTTAACCCTCCTGTCGTCCTCCTGGGTCAAATTAACCCCATCTGTTTTGACTATTCCTTCTTTCCTTCCTTCCTCCCTCCTTCTCTCTTTCTTTCTTTCCTTCCTCTCTCTTTCCTCCCTTCCTTTTTTCCTCTGTCCTTCTCTCTTTCCTTCCCCCTTCCTCTTTTCCTTTCTCCCCCCTCCCTCCTTCCTTCTTTCCTTCCTTCCATTCCTTCCTTCCTTCCATTCCTCCTTCCTTCCATTCCTCCATCCTTCCTCCCTCCTTTCCTTCCTTCTTCCTCCCTTCCTCCCTTCCTCTCTCCCTCCCTCCCTCCCTCCATTCCTCCCTTCCATCCTTCCTCCCTCCTTTTCTTTCCTTCCTTGACTTGAGGACAACAGGAGGGTGAAACATTAACAATAGTCAGAAAACACACACAAACAGAAATATATGAAACACAACATGATGATGTGAGAAAACATTATTCTGAACCCACTATAAACTATACATCTTGTTATATACTGCAGATATTAATAATCATAACTATAACATGAATACGTTTCTTCATGCTTATTCAAGACTTCATGATCAAAAACTAAACTCACTCTGATGTCTTTCACTCTACGAGATCACAGTGCAGGTATTGTCATTACAACATTTCCTCATTCTGTTGTCAGATGACTGAACCGCTATAAAAAAATAATGACTTTGGATGTCAAACCACCATTTGACATATTGACATTTAGTTTCCCTTTGATCATATCACAGATAGAAAGAGAAACAGAAAGCTCTGTCACCAACAACACCTGCAACACACAGACTGTTTGCTTTACATCTCTCAGATTGTTGCAGACGTGCGAGCTGAAGCACATCAAGCTGAAAACTTGTTGGACTCTCTTCACAGGAAGGTCAGAGGTCAGTTTTAGTTACAAAGGAGAGCTTTTGGCACTGCTTAGATTCAGTGTTGTTACTTCTAAAGCTTTTAAACAAACCGATCGATCCAACTACAACACAGACTTGTAACTCAGGAGACACGGAGAGTAAAGCTTATAAAGTATTTACAGTCTGTTAACCCTTAAACAGGCAGGAGTGGAAAATTAGTGTAAAAAATCCTTACTAGTTATGTCATTTGCAGCTAAAGTAAGGAAGGAAGGAAGGAAAGGAGGGAAGAAGGAAGGAAAGGAAGGAGGGAGGAAGAAGGAAGGAAGGAAGGGAAGGAAGGGAGGAAGAAGGAAGGAAAGGAAGGAGGGAGGAAGAAGGAAGGAAGGAAGGGAAGGAAGGGAGGAAGAAGGAAGGAAAGGAAGGAGGGAGGAAGAAGGAAGGAAGGAAGGAGGAAGGAAGGAAGGGAAGGAAGGGAAGGAAGGGAGGAAGAAGAAAGGAAGGAAGGGAGGAAGAAGGAAGGTAGGAAGGAAGGAAAGGAGGGAAGAAGGGAGAAAGAAGGAAAGGAAGGAAGGGAAGGAAGGGAGGAAGGAAGGAAGGTAGGAAGGAAAGGAGGAAAGGAGGGAGGAAGGAAGGGGGGAGGAAGAAGGAAGGAAGGGAGGAAGAAGGAAGGTAGGAAGGAAGGAAAGGAGGGAAGAAGGGAGAAAGAAGGAAGGAAGGAAGGAAGGAAGGAAGGAAGGAAGGAAGAAAAGGAGGGAAGAAGGGAGAAAGAAGGAAAGGAAGGAAGGAAGGAAGGAAGGAAGGGTTGGAAAAAAGGAAGGAAGTAAGGGAGGAAAGAAGGAACAGTCAAAACAGAAGGGGTCAATTTGACCCGGGAGGACAACAGGAAGGTTAAAGAGTCTGTATCTCCTGGTGCACGTTGCCTGTTTAAGGGTTAAGAAAGATTAAAGCTGTACTGATTGGCTTTTAGGCAGTTTGGGCAGCTTAGAAATCCTTAAGCATAAAATTGGCATGATATCACTTTAATAACTTTATGAAGTTCATATTGTAAAAGTGACATTAGCAATGCATTTTTCATTTTGAGTTGTATTTATTGCAATATGATGAAAATAATTACAATATTCACTATATTTTATTCCCTGTTTGGGTCTCCACCAACTTCAGGGAAAAATCTGTCCCTTTAAAACTGCTTCGTGCTCCACTATGTTCACCAGCTTGTTGTTTAATTTGTCTGTCCATCATTTGGTACTGCACAGTGGGGTTTTAAAGCTGCCTGCTGAAGGATGATGAGCACTGAGAGTGAAGTTGACGGCTATACAACCAAAAAAAAAAGGGTTGGAAGATGATAAAAGGGGAACTGCAGAGTTGGCTCATAATTCTCTGTGTGTGTGTGTTGAACACTAGAGGAGACTTAATTAACATTATAAGGAGTCATTTGACCCATGATTAATATAGAAAAATGATTAGTACTGTTTTAAAGCAAAAATCTCCATGTTTATTTGGTATGCAGCAAGTGAAACCTTCAAAAAAAGAAAAAGATATTTGCTTTATATTTGATGATTTGATGATTCCCACAGGTGCTTGCAGTTTATTTACATTCTCACAGGCTGATTCTGCATTAATTAACATGTCAGCCACTTTCCTCGCAGTGTGTTTAGAGGACAAGAGCGCTGAGACTCAGAGAAGCTTTATAGGGAGCTGCTTTTTTGTCTCTGGCACTCACCAAAACAAATGTGTCTGACTATCAAAATCCCCCCCAGTGCACGATGCTGTTAACCCCCTGTGGATCAGAAAACTGAGCTACTACTCTCAATTTAAAACCCCTCCACCCCCCGACTGCACCCCACCCCACATACACACACACACAAAGCATGCATATATACACACTCACAGAGAGACATGCAGCTCTGCTTCTCACGCTCTCCTCATTTCTCACATTATGAGAATTCCCTCCAGACACTCATGTATTAAACAACCAGGGAGTTGAATGTATGCATGGGCTGTAATTGGTGGATTATAAATTCCTACACACTGTGGCACTGTTGACTTTGCCATCTCTGATCCCCCTGTGTATTCATTTCAAAGGCCTATATTTGTATCCTTTTGGTGAAAAACCACAGTTTAATGTGAGTCCTGCAGCCCAAGCCCGGTGAAATACACACACATTATAATTGGGTCCTTTTACACAGCGATAAATTATGCATGAAGTTAATGGTCGGGGTTTGTGGCCCCTGCTGATACAGAAGGGGTTTGACTCTGTGGGGAATAAGCAGAAGAAATATATATACATATACATATATAAACAAAGTTAATGTCTGTGTATGTATTTAAAGCACGTGTGGTTACTTAACTGTATCTTCATGATCATTAGATGACTCTTCTCACTTCTATATGTCAGCATGTGTTTGAACATTGATGTGTTCCTGCACATGTGAGTCATTTTCACTCATTACTGCATTTAGTAATAGTAAAGATAAAATAAAGCTGTGACTTCATCCAGCCAGTCAGTAGTTACAGTACAGAGATGAAAACATACAGCGACTTGAAACATACAGTTGGCATTGAAGGAATCTTAAATGTCTTAAAGATTTGGGAACAAGCCTTTTTCCTGACACGCAGACACATGCAGGCTCACACCATGCACAAACATCTCAAATATAGCTTCAGTGCCACAGGCAGGGTGGAGAAATTACCAGCAGCTAAATGCTGTTAAATATTGGCTATGACAAGTTACCCTGCTGTAGCAGCCACATTGGCGGGAAACCAACAATTATTTAGACGTCCCACTCAGTTGTAAAAAAACATTATATGTGGCTGTTAAAAAGAGAAGTTGCTGTCTTGAATCCATCAGCAGCTGAGGCTGATGGGAGAAAAAGCTGTTTCCCTGCTCGGATCACAGGGTGTGTTTAAGAGTCAAAATTATATTTCCTTTGGAAAAGTGGCTGTATAACTCTCTTTTACAGACATTTGCAACTATATTGTACTTGTCTGGCATAATTTGTTATTTGCTCCTAATGTCTTAAATCCAAAGCATTTTCCAGCACACAGTGTGCTTACATTTTAACCGTGGGTGGCAACAGGAGTGGCATATTTGTGGTAAGTACACAATAAACTGAGCCAAGTCCTGACTTGAACAGAGTGTTGAGAAAGTGGCATGTTAGCTGTAAATGATTTCCTCAGAAGCTGTGATGATGGATTTAAAGTCAAAATGCATGACTAATTAATCCATTAAGATCTGGATGTACACATGTGGTGCTGAACATAGTCTAGTGATTAAAAGACACCACTTCATACAACATGAACGTTGGCTGTTTTTTAGTCGGACTCAAATGCAACAAATGATAGGGACAAAGCTGCTTTTACATTTTTAGACATGGTTGCTTTACTGTTGGTCTAATATTTGTAAATGTGATTAATTACTTTTTTTTTATAAATCTTTTGATAGATCCTGCCCTTTGCTACATCATAAGGAAAAATAAATATTGAAAATTATGTGAAATATATGACTACCAGATTAATAATACATATTTTTCTAAAAAATCTGAAAGTGTTAGCTCAAACTGTCAGCCCACTCTGCAGCTCCCTTCAGCTTTGTGGGGTGTTTTAGCATCTTTCGGGTCCTCTTGTTTGTTTTACCGGTGCATTACTGTACTGTTTTAACTTTACTGTCACTCTCAATGCTCTCATCAGCATAGTTTTGACCATAAAAGCTCTGATAAACTGACTATCCAGCACCAAAGGACTGACTAGCAACTAGCTTGTGAACAGGGTGGAGCATTTAGCAGCTAACGAGTCAGATCATTCTCTCAGGAGTTGCTGGAAACCAAAAACAGAGCTAGCAGGAGAGTGAATATTGGTCTTATATCCGTCAGGTGACCAGAAACATGATTCGGACACATGTTGCTGGATGAACTTGTATGTTTGCCGTTAATATAAAGTGATAGTATGTCAGTGTCATTCCAGCTTGTTCTAATGCCCCCAAATGGCCACAAATCAATGAATGCAGGTCTAGCTATCTGCATTAGAGTGCATTAGCGGTAACAACTGAACTCAGCTGACATTAAAGCTGCAATTGGTAACTTTGAGGAGAGAGAGGACTTACTGGAGATTTCCACCAGGTCCGTCAGCGGCGCGGAACTGCAGCTTTAAGTGTAGCTACAAAGTGTTAGCTAGCAATCAACTGTGATGGCTTCAGCATGTCAGACAACTGCTGTGTAGGGAGCAGGCGGTGAGCTCCGGTCCTCTGAAATGAGGTCAACGCAGAAGTAACTTAGAGCTGCATTCTATCAAAAGGCCACCAGGGGGCGACCGTCTCTATATAAGTCAATGGAGAATTCACCAACTTCTCACTTGATTTCTAACCTCGGTAAACGTTTTCAAAATGTGTTTATGGTCTCAATCGCTAGTTTAAAGCCTTCTTCAATGCAGTATGATGTTCATTTGTGACATTTTGGCCTCCCTGATTTTATATTTGACGATAAAGCAGGGTATGCATTGGGGCGTGGCTACGTCCTGATTGACAGGTTGATTGACCAATGTCCTCGAGATCCAGCCCTCGCATTAGTTACTGATCACTTTACTTGGATTTTTCTCAATGAGAAATATTAAAGCAATACAAGAAAAATTAGATTACTTATTATGACAACTTTGATGTTTTAATTCCTGTCACTAGTAGACTTAAAATAAAGATCACAGTTTTCTCAGTGCCCCCTTTAAAATGTGTCCCACCTGACTGCAGACTGTACTGTACCAGCCACGGTGTGTTACCATCCACGCTCCCCCACCTCTCTCTTTCCCTCAGTGAACGCGAGGAATGTCATTACAGATGAGCTCGCCACCGTTTGGGATTTCCCGTTAAACCAATTAGTCATAGGGTCAAGGGAAGAGCTCACGTTTGACCGACTACTGATAAGTTTATCAGGCTCCAGCAAAAAGCCTCAGAGTCAAAAAGTTACTTTAGATAATCCAGTAAGCTTGTTTATTAACAAAGACTCAACCTGTAGCTTGGTATCTGATAAAGTACTAAAGTGATAAAACAAGCAGGAAATGCAACACTGTGAAACACTGACAGGCAAAAGATGTGCAGGGGAATAAAAAAGCGATAAGACATATGAATAATTTAAAAAATACTATTAAATAATATAATAAAAATAATATTATTTTTATTATCTATATCAGGGGTGTCAAACATGTGGCCCGTGGGCCAGAACCGGCCCGCCAAGGAGTCCAATCCAGCCCACTTTCCTTCCTGTCTTCTTTTCCTTCCATCTTTCCATTCACCCTTTCTTCCTTCCATCTTTCTTCCCTCCCTTCGATCCTCCCTTTCTTCCTGTCTTCTCTTCCTTCCATCTTTCCATCCTCCCTAGCTTCCTTCAATCTCTCCTTCCTTCCTTCCTTCCTGTCGTCCATCTTTCCTTACTGTCTTCTCTCCTCTTCCTTCCATCCTTCCTCCTTTCCTTCGATCCTCCCTTTTTTCCTTTCTTCCTTCCTTCTTTCCTTCCTTCTTTCCTTCCTTCCATCTTCTCTTCCTTTCTTCCTTCCATCTGTCCTTCCTTCCTTCCTTCCGGCCCACATAAGATCACATTGGGCTGTATGTGGCCCTTGAATGAAGATGAGTGTGACACCTCTGCTCTATATAGTGTCTTATTTTTAACTGACAAATTGAATGTTAATTATTGCACTTTTCCCCTTTTTTAAAAGTGTTTTAACTTGTGAAACAGTATTTAGTTTTTATGTACCTGCATAAGAATGACAATTAAATTGAAATTAAATGAAAATATGGTATGAACCAGTCATTTACTTGAGATAAAGGCTTAAATTCACAAATGTTTCAACGTGTCATAGCAAATCACTGCAGTAATGCTCACTGTAACTTTGGTTTTACATATCATTTTGGGATTGTGAATTAGGAGTACTGTGCTGTTAAGTGTGACAATCACATGATTCAGATTGACCACACTCACTCACACACTCACACACACACACACACACACACACACACACACACACACACACACACACACACACACACACACTGCTCTGCTTGGTGGGAAATATAAATACATATGTAAAGATGCTTATATTTATAAAGCTAATTTCACTACTGAAGTTTGAATAGAGAAATGCATGTGTTACCACTTTAACACAGCATACATTTTTAGATACTGTATATAATGAAGGGTTGAGATACACATACAGTGACTACACAGAACAGCATATAGTAATCAATTTAGCTTAAAAATGCACATAATGACAAATATGTAAATTTACTGCTAGGGTTATTTTAATGTCATCTTTATGCATCTTTATTTTTGCATTATGGTTTTTTGTCTTTAGTCTTTGTGTGTCATGTGTACTACAGTATCAACCAGAGCAGGAAAATATAAGCAATAAACTCTAAAGCGTCAACACTCGTATACTTGAAGTTTTGGGTTAGATATTTTTATAAACCCCTCTGGATCCTCTTTTTTCATTTTTGTATGAATTTTGTATGAAGGTGCAAATAAATTAGTTCAGTAAGGCAGAAAATATAGTGAAGAGAGAAAATAGCTACTAACCCAGCAGCACTAACATTTGTAGAAAATACAGAAATCGCTGTCGTTAAAGTGTTGCACAGACGTGTAATGATGCACCAATAACTGTTTTGACAAGTGGGACAATAGCTGAGTTTAAACAGTATATTTAGAGGTGATGCTGGTTTTGTGTTCCTTATGTAGTAGAATATAAACCCAGTAGAGCTCTGAGATCTACTGACTCAGGTCAGATAGTTGAGCCCAGAGCTCTGAGATCTACTGACTCAGGTCAGATAGTTGAGCCCAGAGCTCTGAGATCTACTGACTCAGGTCAGATAGTTGAGCCCAGAGCTCTGAGATCTACTGACTCAGGTCAGATAGTTGAGCCCAGAGCTCTGAGATCTACTGACTCAGGTCAGATAGTTGAGCCCAGAGTTCAAACTAAACATGATGAAGCAGCTTTTACACAACTGGAACAAACTAGCAGCAGAACTGAAATCATTTTTAAATCCAGGTTAAAAACATTTCTCTTCTCCTGAGCTTATGATTGAGCTCTTTTAAAGCACTTTACATTTTAATCTTTCATTTGCACTCTATGTCCTTTTAATGATTTTAAAGCCAATTTATTATTTTATGCTGCAATCTTATATTTAATGCTCTATTCTAGCATTTTATTTCTCTCTTTCTATTTTTCTGTACTTTGTTTTTATTATGGTGGGGGGGGGGGGGGGGGGGTTAATTGTATGTTTTAATCTTTCTGTTTTATGTAAAGCACATTGAGTTGCCATTGTGTATGAAATGCGCTATATAAATAAAACTGCCTTGCCTTGATGTGTGCATGGATCACAAGTTTCCCTTTACACTGCTCAAATGACCTTTTAACAAAATAACTTTTAGCAGTAAATGCTGATCTGAGCTTAACACACAATATCCTTTTTTTCCCTTTTCTTTAGCAACAGGCTGATGTAAGTTTTCATCATCATCATCAAACTGTTGTTTATCCAGAGTGAGTTTGCTGAGCCTGCAAAGACCCAAACCACAGGTGTATCATTAACGCCTGGGAGCAGCCACTCACATCCTCTGTCTTCTTTATTTTGGTGACAAAGTGGTTTCAAAAGTCAGGTGCACCCCTTAAAACAGCTCATTATGTGTCTTAAAAACAATGCAGGAGTGAAATAAAGAACTACAGGTTAATCTAGAACAGGGGTGTCAAACATGTGGCTCGCAGGCCAGAACCGGCCCGCCGAGGGGTGCAATCCGGCCCACTTTCCTTCCTGTGTTCTTTTCCTTCCTTCCATCTGTCCTTCCTCCGTTCCTTCTGCCCTTCCTTTCATCTGTCCTTTCTTCCTTCTGTCCTTCCATCTGTCCTTCCTTTCTTCCTTCTGTCCTTTCTTCCTTCTGTCCTTCCTTCCTTCCTTTCTTCCTTCTGTTCTTCCTTCCACCTGTCCTTCCTTCCTTCCTTCCTTCTGTCCTTCCTTCCACCTGTCCTTCCTTCCTTTCCTTTTGCCTGTCTTTCCTTCCTTCCCTTCTTATTTCCTTCCTTTCTTCCATCTGTCCTTCCTTCCTTCTTTCATTCTATCCTTCCTACCTTTCTTCCTTGGGTCCTTCCTTCCCTTTTTCCTTTTGCCTGTCTTTCCTTCCTTCCCCTCCCTTTGTTCCATCTACCTTTCTTGCTTCCTTCCTTCCATTTGTCCTTCCTACCTTTCTTCCCTCCTTCATTTTGCTTGTCTTTCCTTCCTTCCCTTCTTATTTCCTTCCTTTCTTCCTTCCTTCCCTCCATCTTTTTAATAATCTGGCCCAGATCAGATCAAATTGGTCTGTATGTGGCCCTTGAATGAAAATGAGTTTGACACCTCTGATCTAGAAGCTTTGTGCTACATACTTTTATACTAAACTAGCTAAATGAGTTGGTTTTAACTTAACGAACCAACTCTGAAGAGTGATACAATAAACAAGTGTTCACTGATGGATTCTGGCGGCCTCAGGGAGTAACAAGCAGATCATGTATGCTCATAAATTATACATATGAATTTAAATAAAGAAAGAAAGAAACTGGTGCAATCCTTTAAAAGAGGAATCTGTGTAAATATCGACTGTTTTAGCTCAAATATCTTCATTTATTTCTGCAGGAATGATTTGTAGCTAAGATTTGTTTTAAAACCAAGTTGATGACATCAGAAAAGTGGTCAGGTAGGAGTCAAGGTCTCATGTGGTCGGTGTTTTCTCCCTGATAAGTGATCCAGCTCAGGACCAGCTGTTCAAACACACCTGAAAGAGATAAAAGCTCTTCTCGTCTGAGTGTACATGAACACCGGCTGGATCACTGACATTTTACACCCTCTCTTCCGTGCAGTTCAGTGACCCTGAGATGCACTTCAGCTCTTTTGTGTGTGGTTAAGACCCTGGAGTCAAAAACAATGATCATACATAATGCATTTTCCTTTTTTCTTTTTTTTCTTTTTTTGTTGGAAAAAGGACCCAGGACAGGCCAGCAGACAAACAGCGCTAATGTCTGTTGTTGCTCGGCTTCACAGCCCCATAATTTTGGGTTTTGAGTTACACTTTTGTCTCCGCAGCACCTGCTAGGGAGAACATCAACAAGCTGTGCTGCAGGAAGTGCTTTATTATTAGCGTACTGGCTTTTGTTACTGTGTTTGCTCAGTGACATCATGGTAAGTTATTCAGTGAGTAATGGAGGTTTGTTTACTGTGAGGGTGTACCAGGCATGTCAGCAGACAAGAAATTAAGGTTTGGCTGTTATGCACTGTAGCTTCCTTTCACTCCCTCGTGTTTTTAGCCTTGCATGCTAGAAGGCATTTCTCTATAAGTGGCAATGCGAATCGGTTCACTTTGGACCAAATTGATCTATCTCAACAACTAATGGATGGATTGCCATTAGAGGTAAGATCGGGCCTAAAAAATCCAGCCCAACCCGACCCAAGCCCGCGGGTATTAAAGCCCGATCAATTAACTTGATTTGCAGGCCCGAGCCCGAAAAAACCCGAAATTTTATATTTTATTTGTGAGGACTCAGGAGGAGGAGGAAAGGGAGGGGATGCGTCAGTCAGAGCCGGACAGAGCACTGCTCCGGGAAAAGGGACTGGTTGCGATTTGTGTGATCCCATTTGTGACGATGCCTGTGCATAATGATAACACATTAAAGCCTGTGGAGGAAGGAAGGAAGTGAGGAAGGAGGGAAGGGAGGAAGGAAGGAAGGAAGCCTGTCTTTGGTAACGAATTCTCCCAGTTTAACAAGACTGTAAGATGCCTCTGACAAGGAGAGGAACAGCAGCAGGAGCAGGTCTCTGGACTTTGGGTTTTAGTATACATAATACATAAATATATATTTATTAAAAAAAGTCAGCGAGAGAGAAGCCCGACCTCTAATTGCCATTCAATTTTGTACAGACATGTATGGCTCCAAGAGGATGAATCCTAAAAAAAACTTGGTGAGCCCCTGACTCTTGTTGTTTTTAGTGTCACCGGCAGGTCAAAGTTGTCCCATTCCCCAGTGAAACATCTCAACATCTACTGGATGTATTTACATAAGATTTGGTGTAAAGATCACTGGTCTGCAGACGATGAGTCCTGTGTATTTTGCTGATCCCCTGACTTTCCCTCGACTGCCACCATGAGGTTTAGATTTGTGGGTTATTTTAGCTCAAAGCACCACAGTGCCAAACATCACCATGGTAATATGCTCTCGTCTAGCCTACGCTTGTGTCTGAGCAATGATGACGTGAAGATGACTACACACTAATCTCCAGTTATTTCATTTTATAACCCACATTTTTGACCACACCTGGCAAGTTCAATACCACACATCTACCCACATCTACTACTAATCCATCAGTGATGTCATCAAGTTACAAGGGTGTATCTGAGTTTATGACAATCACTAAACACTTGTTGAGCAAATACATCAATATTTCATCTTGATTCATGTTTTTTGACACGTCGTACCTTTTGGATTATACGCCAAAAATGTTCAGATGTCTCAGAAAAGCAGGTTTAAAGAGCACAATTGAAAAGTAATCGTGATATTAGAATTGACAAATGGGACTCTATTTATTAGCCACTACAAAAATGTACAGTTAAGGGCCCAAGTTATACATATGAACAATATAAAGACATAAGATGCAATGCACACAACATTAAAAGATCATTTTAACAATAAGGTGAAATTATTTACAGTATGTAAAAAATGTTAATGTTTAGTACAATGTTTAACCCTCCTGTTGTGTTCGAGTCAAGGAAGGAAGGGAGGAAGGAGGGAGGGAGGGAGTAAAGAAGGTAGGAGAGAGGGAGGAAGGAAGGAACAGAAGGAAGAAAGGGGGATGGAGGATGGAAGAAAGGAAGGGAGGAAAGGAATTAAGGAAGGGAGGAAGGAAGTAAGGAAGGAAGGTAGGAGGGAGGGAGGGAGGAAGGAAGGAAAGAAGGACAGAGGAAAGAAGGAAGGAAGGAAGGATTGAGGAAAGAAGTAAGGAAGGAAGGAAGGTAGGGGGAGGGAGGAAAGAAGGACAGAGGAAAGAAGGAAAGAAGGAAGGATGGAGGAAAGAAGTAAGGAAGGAAGGAAGGTAGGAGGGAGGGAGAGAGGGAGGAAAGAATGACAGAGGAAAGAAGGAAGGAAGGAAGGAAGGATGAAGGAAGAAAGGGAGATGGAGGAAGGGAAGAAAGAGAAAAGAAGGAGAGAAAGAAAGAAAGAAGGAGAGTGGAAGCACAGATGGAAGTAAGGAAGGAAGGAAGGAAGGAAGGAAGGATGGAGGAAAGAAGTAAGGAAGGAAGGAAGGTAGGGGGAGGGAGGAAAGAAGGACAGAGGAAAGAAGGAAAGAAGGAAGGATGGAGGAAAGAAGTAAGGAAGGAAGGAAGGTAGGAGGGAGGGAGAGAGGGAGGAAAGAATGACAGAGGAAAGAAGGAAGGAAGGAAGGAAGGATGAAGGAAGAAAGGGAGATGGAGGAAGGGAAGAAAGAGAAAAGAAGGAGAGAAAGAAAGAAAGAAGGAGAGAGGAAGCACAGATGGAAGTAAGGAAGGAAGGAAGGAAGGAAGGACTGGTTCGGCTTTAAACTTCTGTTATCATTAAATCCAAGAACAGAAAAACTTGAAATATATATAAAAGATGAAATATTGAAAGTCTAATGTAGTCCTCCTATAACTCTCAAATATAGGTGTCTATTTTTAGTTAGATACTTCTCAAATGATAGTTTCCCATTACTCTTTACTGATATATTCAGTGGTTCCTAAATAGCCATCAAACTACTTGATTGAACAGGAAATGAATACAGCCTGACCTGCCATATTGTGCTTGAATAATTCAGACTTTCATTTGGGGGGGGGGGGCCACTTGCAATCAGTCAGTAGCGAGAGGGAAGGGACATCCCTATTATGAAATGCAAATTCTTGGAAACTTAATTTGATTTTTCTGTCGTGTGTGTGTGTGTGTGTGTGTGTGTGTGTGTGTGTGTGAGAGAGAGAGAGAGAGAGAGAGAGAGAGTTGTGAACAGGTATGACATGTTTGCTAACTGGCACACTCAGAGTACTAACCCACAAAAAACAGAATAGCCCCTGATTAAAATGTCTTTTCATCCTTATCACATCCAGGATCCCATTATAAAGTTGTGTAACTCATTGTGTTTCCTGGTCAGTGAGCATACTAAGAGGAAGAGTGGATTTCTCCCCACTCTCCCCCTCATTAGGATGCAAGTGGGGCTGAAGTCCCCCGATGGATGAGAAGGCCTTTGTTTGCATCTGAGTTGAAGTAGGACCCATTTGTCCCGCTGTCTCAACAGGGACACGGGAGTTTAATAGCTGGAGGTTGACCTACTTGCCTCGTCTAGCCTGCGCTCATCTCTGAAAAGCCACTGAGAGTGAAAAAGAAAAGTGAGGGGGAGGAAGAGGAGAGGAAGAGGAGAGAGAAAAAGGAGAGGAATTGGGGTATGCCTGCCTCCCTCCCTCCCCTGCTGAGTGATGGGACAGCTGAGGGCAACTGTGTGTGGCAGCAAAACAAACGTGCATATTCTCGCAGCTCTCTGTGCAGAAATAGAAACGACAGCATCCATGAAGGCATGTTGCAGCGTCTGATGCTAACAGGCGTGATGTTGGTTTGAATCCAACCACCTCGCAGGCAAAAAATGAAGACATAAGAAACCTTATAAGTACAAAAAAACAACTTTAAAATGAGCATCTCATACATACTGTAGTTTATCATAACTTATCATGCCTGAACCAGAATCACCATATTTGGAAAAGTACTGGCAACAACCAGTTGAACCATTTGCATAAAATTGTCTTGAATCACAAGTTCTGATATAAAGGCAAGGCAGTTTTATTTATATAGCACATTTCATACACAATGGCAACTCAATGTGCATTAAAACATACAATTACCCCCCCTCCATAATAAAAACAAAGTACAGAAAAATAAAAAGAGAGAAATAAAATACTAGAATAGAGCATTAAATATAAGATTGCAGCATAAAATAATCATTAGCTTTAAAATCATTAAAAGGACATAGAGTGCAAATGAAAGATTAAAATGTAAAGTGCTTTAAAAGAGCTCAATCATAAGCATAAGTATTAGAATTAAATGGAAAAAGTCAGTCATATGGTGCATCTCTTGTGTTTTCTTCTTTGAAAACTAAAACATGACGCATGCTTACGTAGGCCTAAACCAATAATATACTGACGTCAACCCATCAATCAATATTTAATTTAAGTATTATGATTCATTATGCATGCCTGTCTGTCCTGTTTCACTTTAAATAGGTCACGATACACAAGTTAGACATTCATAAAATGCTGTTTCCTCTGAACTTTAACACTCAATCAAATGATTACTATCACTCGACTCAACCGCTGTGATGATTGTGATTGTTTCCAGAAGTAAAAGAAGCAGTCGTTATCAGCAGACAAACCGTAGACTACCTGTCTGTCTGTCACCAAACCTGTTTTAACGGTTCTCACATTCTTGGGAAATATTTCCTGTTGTCATCTTTTTTATTTAAAGTGTGTCCACAGCTTCCTGCGTTTCCTCCTGTACAAGGTTATTATTAAAGTTTTGCAATTTTCTTTAGTTTTTATTTTTTTTATTTTTTTTTCAGTTAGCTTTTTTTTTTAGTTTCAGTTTAGTTTCAGTTTTTCAGGTATTAAGAGAAAGTCTTGACTTGTAGAAGCTGAAAAGGATGAAAGAATGAGTGACACCAAATATGGTTTATCGTATCATATATAAGTCCTTTTTAATTTCATTCTTTAACCCTCCTGTCGTCCTCCCGGGTCAAATTGACCCCATCAGCTTTGACTGTTCCTTCCTTCCTTCCTTCCTTCCTTCCTTCCTTCCTTCCTCTCTGTTTCCTCCTTCCTTTTCTCCCTTCCTTCTTTCCTTTCCTTTCCTTTCCTCCCTTCCTTCTTTCTTCCTTCCCTCCTACTTATCTTCCTTCCTTCTTTCCTCCATCCTTCCTTTCCTTGCTCCCTCTCTCCTATCTTCCTTCCTTTCTTCTTTCTTCCATCCTTCCTTCCTTCCTTTTCTCCCTCCCTTCTTCCTTCCCTTCCTTCTTTCCTCCCTTCCTACTTTCCTTGACTTGAGGACAACAGGAGGGTTAACCACGGCTGCTGCAGGACAGGAAGTCATCGAGGGAGAAAACTAAACTAAATTTATCTGCAGTTCATTTTAGTTTTAGTTAGTTTTACATTCTTCATTTTAGTTTTTATTTTAGTTTTCGTTTTTGTTTTAATTGTAGTTTCACCAAGCTGTAGTTGTACGTACTGTAGCGGCAAAGCTGATCGATAGGAAGGAAAGGAGGGAGGAAGGAAGGAGGGAAGGAAAGAAGAAGTGAGGGGGAAGGAAGAAAGGGTTAATTTGACCCGGGAGGACGATACGAGAGTTAAAGTCATTATAAGTCAGTCATTAGTTGACCCTCATGGCCAAAAATGGATTAATACAGCTTTGAGCAAAACTACCTCAATGTAAAAACATATTAAAGTCATGCTATTAAAAACATTACTTGGATAAATATATTAGTGGTAAGTATTTAAGCTACTTATTGTGAATGGCACCTTAACATGTTGTATCCAATTTTCAGGGTTTTTATGATTTGTTGCAGGATTAATTTGTCAGTATGCTGAAACCTCCTCCACCCACCACCCACCACTTCTTCTTCTACATCAGAATTATGGAGATTCGGGGGTTTGTCTATTGTCTATTTTTGTGACTTTCTAAGGGGCCATCATCCACACGGAGACACTTTTAGGTTTAAACGCAGACATTTTGCATCGTTTTGGCCGATCATCCAAACGAAGCTTTCTGAAACCTGGTCCCAGGGTGGAAACGAAGCTTTCTGAAACCTGGTCCCAGGGTGGAAACGAAGCTTTCTGAAACCTGGTCCCAGGGTGGAAACATTCGCAAACGCAGCCTTTGAGTGTTGGTTTGGATGGTGAAGACGCATACCTGCGTTTCGATGATGTCATCGCCACACCCCTCGAGCTTAGCCTTCCACTGTGATAACATACAGTCAACAGATACAGCCTCAGCCATGGATCTGTTCTTCATCCTTTCAGTGCTAATTTGAGTTTCACCAAGCAGTAGGTGTACGTACTGTAGCGGCAAAGCTGATCGATAGCTTCCCTGAATTTTTGTGTCCAACTTTGTGTTGAAGAAAATAAAGCAGCTAAAGAGACGCATGCTTTTGTTCGGTGTTGGTGGAGACCAAATCAGAGCAAAAAGGAGGGTTTATTCACTATTCACTATTCACTACAGTAACCCTCCTGTTGTCCTAGAGTCAAGGAAGGAAGGGAGGAAGAAGGAAGGAAAGGAGGAGGGAATGAATGAATGAAGGAAGGAAGGACAAAGGAAGGAAGGGAGGAAGAAGGAAGGAAAGGAGGAGGGAATGGAGGAATGAAGGAAGGAAAGAAGGAAGGAAGAATGAAGGAAAGGAGGAAGCAAAGGAGGAAAAGGGAGGAAAGAAGGAAGGAAGGAGGGAAGGAAGGAAAGAAGGAAGGAAAGGAGGGAGGAAGGGAGGGAGGAAGGAAGGAAGGAAGGAAAGAAGGAGGGAGGGAAGGAAAGAAGAAGTGAGGGGGAAGGAAGAAAGGGTCAATTTGACCCGGGAGGACAATACGAGGGTTTTCTGAAACCTGGTCCCAGGGTGAAAAAATTTGCAAACGCAGCCCTTGAGTGTTCGTTTGGATGGTGAAGATGCATACCGGCGTTTCGATGATGTCATCGCCACACCCCTCGAGCCTAGCCTTCCACTGTGATAACATACAGTCAACAGATACAGCCTCAGCCATGGATGTACATCCAAGGCTTTAATAGGCTGCGCGTGTTCCCCCGGGCCCTAAACACACAGTCTTTGAACGCACCACGGGTCCTTGAACGCACCGTGTGTTTGAACATACAGCGGGTCCTTGAACGCACCGTGTGTTTGAACATACAGCGGGTCCTTGAACGCACCGTGTGTTTGAACATACAGCGGGTCCTTGAACGCACCGTGTGTTTGACCATACAGCGGGTCCTTGAACGCACCGTGTGTTTGAACATACAGCGGGGAAACAGCTGCAATGGAGTAACTATTGTGTGTGTGTTAGCAAACCGAGTGCTGCCTGTTAGAGTCAGTCTGTGTAACTCCGTTAAAATGACACAGTCACACTTAAACAGACTGATTGAGGATGTTAGATGTTGCGCCACCTAGAGGCTGGAATATGAAGTAGCGTGTTGAGTCGTGTTGAGATGGATCCGTGTGTACGCAAATATTCTTGAAACGATGCCAGGGAAAACGGAGGGGGAAAAGATGGTTTTTTGTTACGTGTGGACTTGGCCTAAAACTGACAATCTGACATTCACACCCACTCAAACATGCTGCTCTACAAGCTGAGAAAAAAAAACCTCCTAATCTCCTTTTCTATTTTTAAACTAGATATTGTCAAAACAGCTTTACCATAAAATAACACCAGGCTGTCTGTCACTGCTCCTGAGAAGTTGAGATCCTTATGTAATAATAAATGGGTTTCTTCTCACTTCTCATATTAAATTGCAAAACATGCAAATTAATTACAACACGCATCCGATTAATGCTTTGTAGTAAAAAGAATAATTTTTGCCTCTTACATGTAGTGGATAAAAAGTGGAAAATCCCCCAAAGGGAATTTACAATTACATGAAAGAAGACAGAAAAAAGGGTTTTTAATTATGGAAAATGTGTTTGAACCAACCTGAGACATAATAGTTCTGTTTATTGTATTATAAATGAATGTGTATTATGCTATTGGCGTCATCTTTTTTTAGTAATTTTAATGTATAAACATGATATATGTATGTATATATTCATAGTTTCTTTTTTAAATCTGATTTTGATTTGATTTATTGACTGCTATATATTTTCTTTTCTTTCTCATTGGAACATTTATTTTGAAATTTGTGAATATTGTCATAAAATACAAGTATATGTAGTTCAAAACTTTATTTATTAAGAGTGTTTGAGAAGTGTTGAGATCTGTAAGTGTGTGAAGCTGTAAAAGGAAACTAATGTACTATGTGTTTGTCATCCCAATGCTCTCATTTCACGGTAGCTATGAGGAAGCAACATGTTGACAGAACATCCTGGACGAATTTACAACCTTTATTAGCTTTTTTAACTCTATGTTTTACAACCTATCATTTCCTTTCATCCTGTGTGTAGTGGCTGAATCTCCTCTCCTGCTTCCATAAAGTTTATCTTGTCTTATCTCAGGTAATCACGTCCACAACTTGTCTTCAGGGTGAGCAAAAAACTATTTGTCAGCTCTTAAATGTAGATGTAAAAAAAAAAAAAAAGAAGCTTTACTCTGAATTTAAAATAGCCTTATCAATCCGAGCAGTCACAGAAACACCAACACAGTACGAGACAAAAGGAAGCAGAACAGAGGAGATATTTTGTCAGCATTCCCAGATTGGGATTTAAAGCACTGGAATATAAAAAGCCCTCAAAATGTCACATTCAGTGTCATGGCACAACATGCTGCATGAAATCCACTCGGCAGGATTACTGAGTTAAGGTTAAAAAAAAAAAAAATGCTGAAATGCAGATGTTGTACAATAACTGATGAGGGATTGTTCACTACTTGGTTTTTTCCTTCCCTGAACTTGCTTCTGCCTACGTGAGGTTTTTTTTTTTCCAGCAGAGAGAGAGAGAGAGAGAGAGAGAGAGAGAGAGAGAGAGAGAGAGAGAGAGAGAGAGAGAGAGAGAGAGAGAGAGAGAGAGAGAGAGAGTGTGCACGGCCTGCAGCAAAGACCTACAGCAGAGACAGGACGAGGATGCACCTGCTCTGGTTGAACAGGTCTTCACTATGACAAGCACGTCATGGCCTTTTCCAGCGGGGGGAAGCCCATTGTACAATGCTGCTGAACTTGTAAAACACAATCCACATGTCAAGAAACAAAGTCACATGGCTGCTCTGTGTTGCTGCAATGTTTATTTTTCTATCCTTGAGTGGAACTTACCGTAAGATCACAAGGTGCAGATACAGGCCCTGAACAAATATACAAATATACGCTCCTATGAATGTCTTTCTTTGCATTTTCTCTCTTAAAAATATGAAATTGGTGGAAGTTTTAACAATGATTCAATCCAAGAATCTTACTCCCTAAACAATTACCACCATACTGAAGCTTTAACCCTTTAACAGGGCAACACGTGCACCAGGAGATATACAGAGTCTTTAACACCCTGTTACCATGGTTACGGTGGTTGTTGTTTAATAGTATGTGCCTTGAATTGGTAAGATTAATGCTTGATGTAGGTTTATACTTAAAAAGTCAGTTTAGAAATGAGTATGTGTGATATTAATGAGCAGAGAAAGCAAGAATATATCACTTCTAACATTGAATTGTTTTTTACCATTCGGACCATGTTTATAAGTTAATAGGGGGCAACATATCCTGGTGGAAATACAAGCCATGAAATATAAATATATATATAAAAAAATATATAAAAAATATTTGTGGAAACCAGAAAACTAGTAACTAGTAAGTATATCTCATTTTCCACTCCTGCCTGTTTAAGGGTTAAAAGGCTTAAATGTTTATTATAAGCATTTCAGACCAACACCAATTAGATTTAACTAAAAGTGTAATAAACTAATACCACTGCTAAAATAACAGGAAAAGGTTTGCCTCTGTCCTACAGTATCAGATTGAACTTCTTTCACCTCATTCATTTCACAGTCTAGTCTCTGATGTGTCCGCCTCACCATCATCGTCATTTCCAGTGGAAAATAAAAGTCATAAGTATAAAGTTGGAACCTGTCATACGGGTTTGCTAATAGCTGTCAGTTCATCACAGAAATATGTTGTTTCAAGTCGTAAGTCCACTTAAAACAATTTACAACCTACTACACAGCTACGTCAGTCTCATGCAAGCTTGTCTCTATTTTTCTTTTGTTATGATTTATGAATGTAATAAGGTAGCTAGGCGGCTAATGTTTGTGGGAAGATGATGTCCCCATTCTTAATCCTGCTGCCTACAAAGCTCATATTTGTTCATTGGTGGAAACGGGAACAACATAAGACCTGTTTGAATCACTGAATAAATCAGAAGATGTCGACAGCAATTTAGAGGCCGGAGCCAGATTATCTCTGCTGGGGTTTATGGGATATTCTGCCAAATACCAGCACAAACAACAGCTACGACAGAGGCTATCAAAAGTGCTAAGGATGTGACCTTTTTAAAATGGTATTCATCCTAAAATAACAGTGAGCATGCTCCTCATTTTTTATCCCCTAATTTAACTTCCTGTTTTTACGTCATCCACTTTTCCTTCCATTCAAGTTGTTCCCGTCAACATGCTTGACAGACACTGAAAACTGCATCTGGAAGAAAGAAAAACTTCCCCTGAAATCCCCGGACCGAAGTTCCTGGAGCATGTTTGACACGAGCAAATAAAAAGCTATTAGAATTTGGACTCGTGCCAATCATTACATAAATATTTGATTTTACAAATAATGCACTTTGAAGCTTCAGATACTCTGGGTAATCAGTATAGTGATTATGGGGCGCCACTGAAATGCACTGATTGCTTTTCTATGCTGAACAAGGCATCATCTGTCTTTCCTGTGGTTTCAGAGGCAGGTGAAGGTGGACACTGGCTACTTTTGAAGTCTCTACTTTCAGTCCTCGCTGTGTCTCTGAGCTCGGGGGGGGGGGGGGGGCCCTGCTGCAGCATCTCAAACGCTGCCCAAAGACAAAGCTACTCTGTGTTTTTGTTTCATGGCCACAAAGATAGATTGCTAATGAGGCTCCAGTCTCTGAGCTCAGATCTAGCTTTGAGACTCATGTCTCGGGTTTCGGCTCACATTGCAAGAAAAAAAGAGAGACTTTATCACTCTGCTCTCATTTATGCAACCCAAGTAAAGCTCAAAGGGATTTTGAAGTCTCTTTTTGGGTGGTTTAGGGTTTCTCAGAATATATTTAAATACATATACTGCATCAGTGTTGAATTTTGATCTTTCTCTTGTTCAGTTCCCACATTATTCTGTTAATATTTATGCTTTACAATTTTTAAAACTCATAAAGACAAAATCATCTTTTAAAAAGCTCAAAGATGTGTCTTTTCATTTTTTACAGTTGCATTGTAGTAGAACTGTTTTGGGTGTTAAATACTGATGAGCAGGCTCTAATAGGTTATTTTTTTATGTATTAATTGTCTATATGTATTACTATTAAATCATATTACAATAAACTATACTATAGAATGTGATATATTCAGTCTTGGATGAAATATGTTTGTTGAACTGATTTAAATACAAGAAGAAGAAAAACCTGTTCCCCTTACAAAGAGGGAAACAGGAATCTTGTGGTTTGTAACAGAGAACAAAAAACAGAGGATTTAACCTGGATGAGGAAACGTGTCTGTAAATGCAGACGAGGGATGACAAACAGGTTTGCATTGTTGCTCGAACGTGTCTCAACCCAGACTTTCTTTGACAGAGTGGTCAGCAAACATTACACAGTCAGGCAGGACACAATAATGTGAACACCTGAACAATAAAACACAATTAATACAACAATGCTGCACTAAATAAAAGCTTATATAATGTCTCATTTAGACTGCCAGTGTTAATCTATGCAGAATATTCAGTTAATAATTCCCAGGAGTGGTTGGATTTGGATTGCATATTATTGTAAAGGTGTTCGTGTTATTTTGTCCATATTAAACAGAGAAGTTTAGGATTAGGATTAGGATACTTTATTGGTCTCCCTAGGGAGAAATTTATCTTGGAGACAGGGGGGACAAGTGTTGCATAAATAACATACAATAAAAAACAAAACCAACATGCAATACAACCGTACGGTAAAAAGACAGAGGTGGAACAAACGCAAACTGACATGGGATGATCCTATTCATGTATCCCACCCCACCCCACCCCACCCCCCACCCCCCTTTCATCAAAGCATTCACACAGGCATTCGCATCACATCACCTCCCATCACCCTCTCCACATCACCATGGCAACCTACCAAAACATTCATTCCATCATAAATATAGGTTCAGTCACACATCCCAGCACTCCATCACAGACACTCATAGATCCATTCACTATCTGGAGTCATAATACACAATTTCATTTCCATACGTAAAACCATCACATACATTCATTTCTGGTTGTTAAGAAGCTTGATTGATACAGGAACAAAAAAATGTTTGTATCGATGGTGCCTGCACAAAGGACGTCTATATCTCTTCCCATAATCAACTTTTCATTTGAGTCAGATATGTGTTTACTGTGTGGAATTCTTGCATACAGTTAATGGTTGTATCGTCACCAGTCTGACTATATATATATATAAATATTAAATTACAGAAAAATGTGTGTCAAATGGGTGTGTTGTTTCCAAAACTAAACTGAAAGCTATAAAATCAATTTTTATCATATGAATTTCTATGGTGCCACCTATAAACTCTACTATCTCTTGTCCAATCACCAAAAAAGCTGATTTTAAAAAATGTAAAAGGAGTTGCATAAAACTTTTAGTGATTTTCTGTTATTTATATAGTTAGTCAAGTCAAGTGAAGTTTATTTATAAAGCGCATTTAAAAAACAACCTCAGTTGAACCAAAGTGCTGCACAGTTATTAAAATACAATATAATCACACACAATATAATAATAATAATAAATAAAAACAATAAAGGAATAGTAAGAGCTCAATTTAAAAACTAAAATTAGAATAAAAACAAATAAAAAAGTAAAATAAATAAATAAAATAAAATAAAAGTAAAAAGCCAAGGATTCTCTCGCCTGGCTGGGACTGAACACCAAGGAAAAAAGATATGTTTTTAGTAGTTATGATGTTGAATGTCGATATTAAACGTGGTCAATGTTCCAAAGCTTGATGTGCATACATGTAAAAATGTTCCCTGCAAGTCAAAAGCCAGGGCTTCAACCTGCTATGAACGCTTTGTTTGCAAAGCTCGTCATGCATGTCCTTATATAACAATCCATTGTGTGATCTTTGTTGCAGAGGTTTTACAGGTCTCATATTTCAGATTTGATTTTGGTTCAAACATGTTTGGATGTATTTGAAAAGTTGCCAATTCAAGTAAAGAATGAGAAAAATATGTGAAACCCTATTACTATTGTTTCTTTAGTAGCCATTGAAGTCAGGGCAGACTGGGCTCTGGGGGGGGGGGGGGGGGGTAGGAGCAAAACAGCCTGTTTAAGACAGAGGCTGAACTGAGGGGGCCGCATTAAGAGGGGCCAGTATGACTTAAATAAGAAGTATTTTTAAAGGTTGAATATGTAGAATATTTATTAAAAGCTATATTTTTAAAAATAATACAGCCACGGGGCGTTTTGAGGGGTACAGAATGAAAGTATTGCTTTTCCATAAAAAAAAAAAATTTAGTCTGAATTAATATTTTTAAAATTTTTTGATGGGTTCGACAATGACGTTCTGTGTACATTGATTGTACCAGCCATTTAGCGGCCGGAAGTGCGGGTTGCCAGGGTTGTCTGTTGTTCCGGTGCAGCTACTGTAAGCTGGCACTGGGTGAAATGGAGTTGTAAACAAGCAGAGCCGTGTTGGACTTACTAAAACCAGCGTTTTTTGCTCTCAAGTACAACTTTTCATCACAAAACTTCAAAAGGTAAGACAGAATATCTGTTAGTCGCTGTAAATAAGTGGTTGTTTACCTTTGTATTCTTTGGCTGCTGGTTCACTGAGTTTTTAGCGCAATAATAGTGGTACTGTTGAACTCGCCAGGGTCTTAGCTTTCATATGAGATGCTATTTGTTTGTGTACCATGAAGTATCAAAACGGTAGCAATGGAAATGTGGAGAGTGGGTTGACTTTCTGACGCTATTCGGATTTTGATATTTGATCATTAACCTCTTAACGCACGCTGTTCCGTTCACGGGACGGGACAGATGTTAGGAGGTAGCCACACGTTCTTCTGAATGTTTTAAACACCAACCCTTAAACATATATACTCATGCCGTACATCGTTGGAAAGCTTAGATTGTTCTGATTCATTCAAGACCACTCACGACTTATATGGTTGCTCACAGCCGTAATAGTATTAGCGATTAGCTTGGCTAGCCACTCAGCTAAGTGAGAAAAGCTATAATGCCTACATACCTTCAAAGTCTTCCCTTTATCCACAACGATCATCTTATGACTCAGGACTTTCTGTACAGCTCGCCAAATATCCATTCTGCTGAAATATGAAATCCGTTTCCATAAAACCGGAATATTTTCCTCAATATGTCCATGTATTTAGTCCAACACGTAACGTAATAACACAAATAACAAACCATATACGGTCCGTTTACGTCATTTCCTGACCTGCACGTCCATCTCAGAGTACACGTGACTAGATGTTTACGACCGTGAGCCTCTTCTGCTTCTGACGACACCACACACAAGCCAATCGGTGTTTAGGATTAGGCAGTACATGCAGAGACATTGCTGCTACTGTAATGTACCTCGGTGGTTTCAAGCAAAGTCAGTTACAGCGAGGGTATGTTCGCTTCCTGTTTTCAAAATAAAAGCACCAACTCTATCGTTATGGTTTTCTTAATAATAAAAGGCAACGGGTGTTTTATTTTGTGAAAATGACCGGAAGTGCGTTACTCGCTACGGCTAACTTGAGTGGCTCCGAATTTGCAGGAACAAAACTTTAAGCAGATGTTATTTGGACAAATTAGCGTCACATTGTGAATCTAAAGGGCTACTTTCTCGCCTAAAAGGGTTAGACATGTGGATAAAGTGGTATATTTACAGAGTTAGAGCTAAAATAAAATCCGGCACCGGACCTGGCAACCCGACTGCTGGAATTACTTTTTGGTTGTTGCGACTACGATCTCGAGACATTAGATGGCGTTGTTCTGCTCATTCTACATATTCTACCTTTAACTGTACATATACAAAGATATTCCAGTAAAGCCCCAGAAAGAAAATGACCTGTAAATGTGCATAATGTGGTACCTTAGATGTTGACATATCAGTCTGATCAGCTGTTCTTTCAAACATTCACTGCTGGAATCTCTAAAATGCTGCACAGTAAATCAAATCAATTCAAACATGTTGACTAATACACAGTGTGTTTGGTGTATAGCACTGTGGTAACTGTTTTGTAAGTATTATTTTGTGTTTGGTTCAGGCAAAAACGATAAAATGAAGAAAGAAATATAAATGTTTTGTGATATGTAGGGCTGTCAAACGATTAATTTTTTAATCGTGATTAATCACAGAATTTCCATAGTTAATCGCGTTTTGAATTGCATGTTTAAAATCCTGTTATTTTCCATTTGAAGGCAGTTTTAAGCCCATAATGTAAAGCATTTCTTACCAGAGTGTCTTAACTGGGAATCAATCACGGCTCTGCTGCGACTCCCACACTCCAAAATGGTCCTTTGGTGGAGCTGAGGCTGGCTTGGCTGCACCTGGGTGTTTAGCGTGGAGGTGCTAACTCAAACTCCACGTACTCCGGTGGTAGTTAAACTCCGTTTGACACAGGTTGCATTTTACTTTTGACTTGTCAACTGAAGCGTCTGGAAGTGTTTTAAAGTTAAACAAGCCGTTCAAAAGTCCAGTAGCTCTCTTACTTTCCATCAGCGCGGTAGGTTTACTGCAGGAGGCCACTTCAAAGCATAGCGCTACAGCTAGAGGAGCCGTCTACGGGGGAGTAGAAGGGACAAAAAGGCTTGCAACATTAAAATGAGATTTAAAAAATTAACGCGTTATGGATTGCATTAATGTAATCGCGATTAACGCGTTAATGCTGACAGCCCTAGTTTTTTTACTTGTGATTAACATGTGTTGAACCACAACTACCATTTCAACCATTTATCATCAGACATAAAGCATTCATCAGAGCAATTACACTTGGGCGGGGTTTCATTGTAAATGAACTCATTCTGGCAGTCAGTGCCAAATAAAGGTGGTGGGAGATCTTTGTGGGTCACTCAGCTGTATGAAGGACAGAGCTAATTACATGTGAAGGATAGAAGATTACTCAGCTTTAACTGGATTGTCACTCTTTTCTAACGAGGTAAGATGAATATATGAAGAGGAGCCTTTAGCCAAGCCACAGGCTCACTGAGTGGTCCCGGTGTCATGGAGTCAATCTGAAAGCACAATCAGGAATTTGAAATTGCTTTACTGTACCACTCGAGCATAAAACTCCAGCCATCTGACAGACTCATTAATTAATATTAAAATCCTCAAATATGAAGTGAAGCATCTGACGTACAGTTATGTATGTATGCTTTGTCTTATACAGTACTCCCATGGTGCATTGTAAATGGGTCTTTCATGTTACATAGACTTCACTCAGAGCAGAAATCAGACATGCAAGGTTTAACTGAGACTCAGAAGAGCACGAACAAAAGAGCACTGTGGGAGAGAAAGTGATAAGAGGCTTAACCCTGGCTCAGTGACAGTGAATGCTATGTGCAGTGAATTTACTGCCACATGAGACGGAGTAAAAAAAGAAAAGGGAGGTGACTGTCATGCAGGGAATTCTTATTGTATTTTACCCTGCGAATAACCTGATGTGCCAGACGGTTTGTTACACAGACCCAACTCTAGAAGTCGTCCATGAAAACCAAACCAAACAAATACTTGGCAGGTGATTGAATGAACCATCTGTCTATAATCATCTTACCTTACAAGGCAGCTGGATACTAGCTCATGACTTGAAGCCTCTTGTGAATCTAGGAGCCTCGCAGGAATAACCCTGTCAAGCATCAATTATCAAAATAATAGTACATCAGTGTTCCAGAGCAATTTTATCAATCTAAATGTTCAACTAGGTACTTTTTTTAATTCAAAAAACAAATGAATGTGGCTTGATTCCTTTTGAATAATAAGGCATGGATGTCTCCTAATTGTTTTTTACGGTCTGATGGTATTCTTTTCAGAGCTCCAATAAATTAAAATCGGAGAAATGGTAAATGAACACTGGCTAC
The DNA here is from genome assembly GCF_027409825.1 of Scomber japonicus. NCBI lineage: Eukaryota > Metazoa > Chordata > Actinopteri > Scombriformes > Scombridae > Scomber > Scomber japonicus. The sequence continues at coordinate 1,907,788 of NC_070587.1, read as the reverse complement.
ATTAGTTTAAGGAGTATCGCTATCATGTTTTTAAAGGAAAGAGTTGTAGTATGTTGCAATGGAGATTGATTAAAACCATGAATGTAGGTTATGTCTGCTTCAAAGATCAAGATTATCTACATACAATATACACTGATTGTCTAAACAGGATTTGCCAACTTAGCTAGTAGCTAATAGGTGCTAGCTATAGGATCATCCTTATGTTCCCTGGGTCCTATGCTCCCCGCTTTGTATGTGACCGGGGAACATAGTGATGATCCTGTCTACAGTTAGCCAGTTAGCTGAGTTAGCCGCTGAGCTAGCAACCGAGTTAGCCGCGATCGGGGAACATAGTACCCGGGGAACATAGATACGCTCCCCTAGCTATTAATTTGAAAATGTTAGCTTTAGCAGAATTAAACTGCCCTTCAATCTATGACTATGTGTGCACAAGAACGTTTTCTAAGACCTCTGATATTTCTTAGAAATGTTTTAATTACTTTTGACAAATAAAAAATAGAGCTCAAACTACAAAATGCCATCAGGCTGAATGACCAACAATTTGTCTGCTAACTCTGAAACATGTATTTCCCCCTGGAGACTGATGCACCTGCTGTTTGTAACCCAGCCACGTTATAACACAAGTGGTCTAAGCTAAGTGGACTAAATTAAACTGGTTTACACCACACAAACTAGCTTTTTATGTATGTTACACCCAAAACATGCCAGGTGCAGCGAAATGACAAAATTAACTAAACTAACATACTGTATGACCCCTTTGGCCGACACATCTGATCTGATACTTGATCCAAATGCTTTTTAATGATGCTGTCAACTGAGAAATGTTTCTATTACTTTTGACAAATGAAAAAATAGAGCTCAAACTATAAAATGCTATCTCTGAAACATGTATTTCCCCAAGTATACACTTAAATAAAGCAGTTAAACCTATATTAAGGATTGGCAGTAAAGATACTATTGCACCCTTAAAACTATTATTGTTCATTGACTTCCTGTTTTCCTTTTAATGGTGCCTCTAGACTTGGTATATTACTAGTTTGAACATAGCTGGTATTTACTAAGAATTTAGGAAAGGACAATACGCACAAACTCAGCCATGGATTTACGAGTAGTGGGATCAACCCAGTCTTGGTTTAGAAAAGTCCTGTTACTGTGGGTACCATATGTGCTGGGTGAGTCTGACTTTAATTTATTTTGATTTATGGCTCTGAGGGCAAGAGGACACAACACAGCCCACCCGTGCACCCCCCTCTTTCCCTTCCCCCTCACCAAGAAGGTTTTACAACGTTGAAGAGTTGGGAGTCTGGTTCTCATAGAAAACCTGCATCAATTGTTCCGCTTCACGCCCAGACCCTGACACAGCAGCAGAGTAGAGTTGATAAGATTTCTGATGGACTCAAGTCTTTACTTTTTGCTGTTTTTTTTTTTTAAGATAATGACTTAATCTAGGTCACAAATCTGACACCCTGCAGTCAACAAAACAAAGAGTAACCTATCCACCAGGCATCCCAGAGACGGTGAGCAGATAAAGAGCATGCCTGTTTGCTGACGACTGTGAAACCTGGACCCTGTAAAACCCAATCAATCCTGTCTTATCTGTAACTTCTGCTCAGCTTTGGGGCAGGCAGTCCTCGAGTGTACCACATTTTCAAAAAAATATCTGAGATCAGAGTAACCAGGCCTAAAACTTCAGCTTTCTAAAGCTACAGGCTCCTGCTGTGAAGGGCCAGCTCTGATTGCCATGGAAATCAGGGCAGATTGAGATGTTCTGGCTGGTAATTCGGGAGTGTTAATCATTCAGGAACATCAATATAACAACCCCCCGCCTCTCCCTCGTCCCTGCTAAAAAAGGCCCAGTTCATTATTCAGCCTCGCCATTCTTTGCAGTTAATGAACTCCTAGTAGAGACTCCTCATGTCGTGGTTGTTTAAATACCTCCGTCCATGTTATTGCCAATATCAAGGGAGTCATGCTGTTTATACCAAGAGGAGATCAGCAGCAGCTAGCTTCATTACACGAGGAGAGAGGACAAACAACACACTAGTTGAGTCACCAACCTCCCTCATTCAGAGGTGGAGTAAAATGGTGTCATTTAGGTTTAACTGCAGATTAGATTATGGTCCAATGTGATTCCAATAAGAACAATTTGATTTTGAGGTAATGTCTAGTGTGTGTTCTTAACAGCAGCTATATTTGGTGCTCCAAAAGGTTTCCCTGAGGAGAGGACAAGAAATCTTATCACCACACAGACTAAATGCTGAAGCTGGTTGGATATAATGAGTTCAGACCACAGAAAGTTCTTATTTAAGAGATTTTTTGTTGAGATTACAACCACTACCAGATTAAAAAGTGTGTTTAGACAGAATATAAAGCAAATTTTCGCACCATTTGTGCAAACTTGACAACTGGACTATTTGTGTTTATTCACCAATGTAGCAACTGTACTTTAAGATAACTATCAAGTGACGCACCAACCATGTCTTTGGTAGTACAGCTGTGTATTTGTGTTAAGTTCAGCATCTGACTAAAGTCACCAGACTCCAGTTCTTTCTTTTATCTCCCTCCAGCCTCCTCCTTTCTCCTCTAATCTCTGTACATTTATGATCCAGATTCTTAAAGCTCCAGGATATATGTGTTTTTCTCTCAAGTTGTCTGAACACAGAATAACTGTGACTAAAATTAGCTTGCTAATACCAATTTAGATGCGGATAGATACGCTCAACAAATCTGAGCTGACACTTGATCAAAGTACTGATGTGAAATTAAGAAGATCTTAACAAAATAACATCTTCAAATTACAATAACTTTTGGCAATATGACAAAAGAACCAAATGATCTTAGGTCTTATTAAGAACTTATGACAAACATTGCATAAACTTGATGTATTTAAGAACAGCTGGTGCAACCCAATCCTGGAGCATCAAAGTGACTCAGCAAGCTGCAATGCTGATGTTATACGCTTATAAAACATACATTTAAATCCCACTCATGACCTTGGCGGCATATCATCCCTCTCCCCCTCCCGTCACTATCTCATCACGCAGACATGCAGTTAAAATATCTTGAAGGAAAGACATGTGTATGACCTCCGTGTGAACCCACAGAAAGGCTTCTTTCTTTGGTTTGGGAATTCATTTCAGGGCTGACACTGCAAAGAGGCGTTTAGGTGAATCACAGACAGTATCTGATTTGAATTTCAATTATCACACAGAGGGCAGAGTGTCTAGACAAAACTACTGCCCTGCGTCTTCACTGACAAAAAGGCTCCTGACAAGTGTATAAACCTGCAACAGATGTGGTAAATCATTTAGGATGCAAACACAAGACATCTTAACTCTTGCAGGTGATTTAAAACTGTGACATCTGTCCCCTAGAAAACAATGTTCATGCACCGACATATGAACTGATCTCATGTTCCATGTTGTGAATGTGGATGCTTTAGGACAGGGGTGTCAAACATGCGGCCCGTGGGCCAGAACCGGCCCGCCGAGGCGTCCAATTCGGCCCACTTTCCTTCCTGTCTTGTCACTTGTCCTTCTGTCCTTCTCCTTTTCCTTCCTTCATTCCTTCCTTCCATCTGTCCTTCCTCCCATCCTTCCATCTTTCCTTCCTCCCTTTCATCTTTCCTTCCTTCCGTCCTTCTCCTTCCGTCCTTTTCCTTCCTTCATTCCTTCCTTCCATCTGTCCTTCCTCCCATCCTTCAATCTTTCCTTCCTTCAATCCTTCCTCCCTTTCTGCCTTCCTTCTTTTCTTTCCTTTCTGCCTTCCTTCCTTCCTTCCTTTCTATGATCCGGCCCACATGAGATCAAATTGGGAAGTTTGTGGCCCTTGAATGAAAATGAGTTTGACACTTCTGCTTTAGGAGATGGGAAGTTACTCTGTACAGTTACTTGAGTATAATTCCATTCATTAGACTTTGACCTTTAATCTTTACTTCATTGCTTTTCTATTTATCTTCTAGCTGTGATTTTATGGTGGTAGCAAGTTGGTTAATATTTTACATTTTTCTTTTGTTATTCTCTTCCTGCTTCGATTAGTTTTCTTCCATCTCTTTCCTTATTATTTCATTCTTCGCTCTGACTCATCACCTATTATGAAAACATAAAAGTTTAACTGTAACTTCTTGAAGTGGAGTATTGTTTTTTGGTATTACTTTAACTAAAAAGGTTTGAATAGCTCAACTACTTCTCAGTTTTAGATGGGTGTATTTGTCTTTCTTGCAATTTGTGCTGAACATATTGCTGCAAATTGTGGTTTTATATTCCTTTTTAGGCACTGAATCTCTGATCCTAAATCTTTTAACTATGTTTGGACCGCTCATCGCAGTGGAATGCTGAAACTGTACCCAACAACGAGTCTGCTGCTCGCCACGAATCTCCCCATCAGCCAGTGTGTGAACATAAAGCTTTGGACACCACAGCCTAAACCCACCGTAATCCCTCATGCCCAAACAAGACCAAAGACAGATTTCACAGGCTTGTGCTTCACAATACCCAGACTGGAGGGGACACAGCTCTTTGTGGACTCGATTTGGGTCTGGACATGGGTGCATTATGGATGTTGAGTGGGTGTAACTGCGTAGCACGGGGTTCAAGGTCAAAATGGTGGAGAGAATGAAAAAGTAATTTGCTCGTCATCTTGTGCACGCACTCCAGGCACACACATTTCCTCCGTTCTCCTTCCAGCTGCCGACAGTCATGCTCTCTCAGACGGACACTGAGAGGTGAAAGAGCAATCATCACCTCCACAATGAAGCTTTCACACAGGCTGAACCGAGGAATGCCATCACATAAGCACTGTCAACCACCCATGACAAAAGTCACTGCTGCAGCAAATGAGTAACATCCAATCGTTTGGATCTGTACTAAATACAACATTTAGCTGTTATATCGTCCAAATAATAAAACATTTTAGATTTGTTTGAAGATTAAAAGTTAGAGTTGATCAGATTTTTGTTATCTGGGAGAGCTTACATAGCAAAAAACTTTATTTCACATCACAATAGCCCCACAGATATTGTCACTGTCATTCAAGCCGATGTATAATACACTAATATCATATCATCCTGCAAATTGAATTTTTTTCTTTTTCTTCTTTTTTTAAATTACCCACGTTGTCTACTTTGTCAACAACCATCAAGCATGACTGTGTAAGAATATTGCTGATTTGTGCCAAAAAACAATTTTGGGGCATAGTTTATATAAAATTTGATGTTTCAAGCGTGTAGCTGTATAAATACATTCAGCACAAACTACTACTACTATTACTACAGTCTACAGTTAGCCAGTTAGTTGAGTTAGCCGCCAAGCTAGTCGCCGAGCTACCAGCTGAGCTCGCCGCCAAGTTAGCCGCTGAGAACCCATTTTAGAAGGGGTTAATGTTGATGTTTGGGTGACCCAGCTGCCCACAGTCTTCACGCCTATTTTGATATGTTAAAGACAGTGTAAAGTGAATACAGACATTTTCTTCAAAACACATTAAATAGGTCATAAATGTATTTCTAAAAAAGGTGTAAAAAGCATTTCAACCATTTAGATTTGAATTGTGGAGCTAGGCTTCACAAACTGTGTTTCAAGATTTCTGTGTTCAGGATTTAGTGGGCGGGTCTTAAAATCACCGCTAGTACTACAGTCTACAGTTAGCCAGTTAGCCACCGAGCTAGCCGCCAAGCTACCAGCTGAGCTAGCCGCTGAGTTAGCAGCAGAAAGCTCTCAAACCTAGCGTCCATGTTTCGGGTAGAGGTGGTGACTTTGATTGACAGGTGACACTTGGTAGGGGGCGGGGCTTCAGCGAACTTGGCTGATTTTTACACAACTCTGAAGCCTAATTTCATATATTTGAATTTTTGATTTTTTTTAATCATTCAAACTTGGCAGGGTGGTTAACAACACACTTTTCTGTGGTATGTCAAACTCAGAACACATTTATTCTTACTTTACACGGACTTTAAGTGAATTTTGTGTGCTGACTTTACAAGGACAGTAAAACATGTATGCAGATGAAACTCTACTCTTCACTACAGTCCTGTCTTTCACCTAATGTTACAATCGCTATCTTTCCCTAAGCGTAGCCACGTCTAACAACACATGGGATGCATGACCTGAACCCCAGTCACTGGTGTCAAAGCTCTGCTCTACTCTACCTGTGACTTCTGTGCAAGATATCACCAAATTGTGTTAGTTCAGGAGTATTATTGAACAAATTTAAATGTACAAAATGTAGGGCTGTCAAACGATTAATTTTTTAAATCGAGATTAATCGCAGAATTTCCATAGTTAATCGCGATTAATGGCGTTTTGAATTGCATGTTTAAAATCCCGTTATTTTCCATTTGAAGGCAGTTTTAAGCCCATAATGTAAAGCATTTCTTACCAGAGTGTCTTAACTGGGAATCAATCACGGCTCTGCTGCAACTCCCACACTCCAAAATGGTCCTTTGGTGGAGCTGAGGCTCGCTGGGCTGCACCTGTGTGTTTAGCGTGGAATTGCTAACTCAAACTCCTCGTACTCCGGTGGTAGTTAAACTCCGTTTGACACAGGTTGCATTTTACTTTTGACTTGTCAACTGAAGCGTCTGGAAGTGTTTTAAAGTTAAACAAGCCGTTCAAAAGTCCAGTAGCTCTCTTACTTTCCATCAGCGCGGTAGGTTTACTGCAGGAGGCCACTTCAAAGCATAGCGCTACAGCTAGAGGAGTCGTCTACGGGGGAGTAGAAGGGACAAAAAGGCTTGCAGCATTAAAATGCGATTAAAAAAAATTAACGCGATATGGATTGCATTAATCTGATCGTGATTAACGCGTTAACGCTGACAGCCCTAACAAAATGTTTTCAAGCCACTTCTGAAGGCAAAAGTGGCCTCCGAATACCCACACTGGAAACTATGCTGCCACAGAGACTCAACACATCCACTGTGAAAAGATGTATGCTTAACTGATTGCTAGATTAGGAAATTACGAAAATTGCTGGACTGGAGAATGGTATGGAGGTAGGGAGTTTAAGATGCTGCTCTGCAATCTAATATGCTGTTTTAAACAAAAAAACAGAGGTACCCAACAGAAGTTATGTTTCTCGTAAAATGTATTTGGCAACACAGATTAGTATCTTACAGGAGGTTAGTCAGTCTAAAGTTTATACTCTACCATTTCTCATTTTCAGGAAAGGTTATGCAATCTGCAAATGGTTTACTGGAATCACATTATCCTCCTCCAAAAAATATATCTTAACTGATTAAACATCTTCAAGCAAGTGTATTCAGGTAATAAAACATAACCTCTGTCTGTTCAACCTTTCTTCATTTTGCCACGGCGCTCTCCGTCTGTCTCCATGGATCCTGAGGATTAATGAAACCAGGCTCGTCTCTGCTCCAAAGAAAACAGGAGTACACTTCTCTAGCTCCTCAAGCAGCCTCCTCCCCCCCCCCCCCCCCCCCTTCTCCCCTTGCAGGTGGCCCCGTTCACTACTTTGAGCGAGGCTGCAGGGCTGCAGGGAGGAATTCACATGTAAATAGGCCACTAGCTCTCAATAGATTCAGGGAAGAAAAATGAATCCCGTCATGATAACCTTGCATAATAAGCAGTATGGGAGTATGCATATATTGCAATGTCCCCTTTTTAAGTACACAACGGGGTAAATCTCAAAACTCAGCAGAATAAGAGGAGCCTCTGGAGACGGGTTTAAGGGAAAGTGCAGTTGTGCAGTTTGACACAAACATTAATGTGTCATGGCCATGCAGAACGAGAGCCTTGTGGTATGCACTTATACTTTTATCTCCTTAGTCCACCAGCCGTTTGTTGCTTTAGACTTAAAATGTGCCTAAATGAAGACTTCAGGTTTCAGGGCCTCTTTGTAAACCTTTTGTTTGTGTGTCTGTGTGAGTATATAAATTCTCTAGAGGCTGAGCGGTTGTTAACAGTGTAACCCAAGGTTCAAGGTGAAAATTATACCGCTTAAAAAAGGCATTTATCCATGGTTTCACAAACACCCACACATATATGTACACACTCACATTTAGTTTCTCGTTTAGCTCTCATATATTTTCAGTTTATTTCCCAGCTAGGATCATTTAAATTTAACCATATATCATATCACAGAGAGCCAAAGTCCCACTCTACCTCCAGATGAACGTTGGGGATATTTTTATAATTCTTTCTCGAAGGACCAGTGATATGTTTTTTTGTTTTTTTCATATTTGATCAACCACAGCTAACGGCTAAGCTTTGTTATATGCATGTATGTTTATTCATGAAACTAACAGATTCTTTTCCGCCATATATGACAAATTGTTGCTGTTGAACACTAACAAAGTAATTATTCTGACAGAAAACTTAATATAATGTTTCTGCTATTTAGAGTAGTGATATACATACTAGCTAAGGCAAGTGGAAAGTGAGGTGGGAGAAGTTATTTTGGACATTTATGCTTCATAATGTACAAGTCTCTTCATTTCCTGCATATGTTTGAAGCATTTTCAAGGTTTTAGATGGCCATGTTTTATACTGGAGATTCCCTATTGAATCTCCAGTATAAAACATGTCATTAAATATCAAGGGTTCCTTTGACAATAAGTCAAAGGTACAACCCTTTGCACACAAGAGCTTAAAAATATAAGACAATAACTACTCCCAGGAAAGATTTCAGCCAGAAACATCGAATCATTTTTCATGTGTCACTACAGTAAATCCAAGTAGAGGCTACAGATAACAGATTCTGGGCCAATGATACTTGAATTCAGCAAGAATTTCTGACTGGCTTCATCTCCATAGCAACAGAAACTAAGGCTCATGGGTAATGTAGTATTTACAGCCACATCAAACTAACAGATAAAAACATGACTTCTCAGACACACAAACATGAAATAATTATAAACAGATGGCCATAACATGAATCTAAACCTCTAAAACTCTTCCAAGTTATCCTTGAGGCTTTTTGATAATTGGTGTTCTTCTATTGAGCGTGTTTTAAGGGTGTGTCGATGTCGAGGAACATTAGAGGATGTTATTAAATTTAAAAAAGTGACATGAGAATTTACGGTGGGGTGAAATACCTCTGTAATCAACTGTCCTCCTCACTTTTCAGCTCCTATACAGTATGTACAAGATGAAATATCACAGGTTTACACGTGTTCTCATCAAAGACATACACACACACACACACACACACACACACAGTAGAACATTTTGTACAGTTTTCAGCTGTAAGCCGCCCAACCTGGAAAATAGCTGCCAAACGCGGTTGTGCCTGAGGCGTCTCTCAGCAAGAACAGCTGAGATCGCTCCAGTACAGTACAAAAGCAATAATGGGTGGGAATCCTTGTATGGATGAGTTACTCCAAACAAGACACGCTCAGGGAAAACTCTACAGTGCTGCTTTTATTTAACGTTGGTCGTAGCATTACTGTGCCAAGCACACCATCTGAGGTTAATGGGTTAATGGATGGCCTCTGGACAAGAGGTTTATTCACCCTAATCCACCTTTCACCAAGGACTTTACAAGAACAAGACAGGATAAAGGCTGAGATAAAGGGAGAGAGGAAGTGGACATGTGAACAAGAAAAGTGGTAATTATGGTGGTTGTAGTCATATGTTTTATTATATGACATATTAAAAATGAGTCAGCAAAAATGAAGCACAGGAATGGGGGAAAAAAAGCTTCATGATTTACAAAGCCAATAACTACACTTAATCCCCTGGTGAGTGCTTAAGCAGATCAAAGGAAATGACCTGAGGTGCGTACAGCGAGGGAAAGCAGGACAGACATATGAATTGATTTACACACACACACACACACACACACACACACACACACACACTGGAAACTGCCGTGGCCTGCAAAGCACAGGAAGGAGAATGAGGAAAAGTGTGAATATGACCTTGTCCTTTGTGTTTCCTGTCTTGGTAAACACGTTGTGAAAAGGCACCTGGGCTACTTAACACACAAAAACATCATTCATCAACATTTGACAAAAATGGGGCATTCATGTAATGGCAATGCTTTGGGTTCAAATCCAACCACGACCTTTGTCTCATGCATCCGTCCTCACCCTCCAGACAGAATTCCTGTTGCGCTCTGCTTAATCTATCTGATAAAAGTTGTAAAAAAAGCTTCATATCAATCAGGAAGTACTACATTGATTTGTGCTGTAGCCCTAAAGTCACACAAATTTGTGAAATCTAGTGCAAAGGATTGGGTTTTTCATTATCAAATCTATTTTTAAATGCACTCCCCTCTGAGATACAGCACCAAAACCCCACATCCAGGTCATAATTATCACATTTAAACTGGAACAGATATTTATATGGTCAGGATGTTTGGTGATTCAGCCACTGAGCGGTGCAAACTACCAATCTGCATCACACAGTTATTTTAGAAAGCCAGCTGCTCCCTCACTGGCCTGCTGGGCGTTCAGTCATTAATTGTGAGAACAAATGGCATTAATACACTGGGCTGCATATCTGTCAATCTCAGTCCAAAAATACTCAGCAATGCCCATGGCTTCAGTCTCCCACCCCAGCCATGCTGTACTGGGTTTGGCCTCAAGACAGTCTTGACAACATTTTCAAACCCTAAGGCCGACCTGTCTGTGCTGTGATGCATCACTGCATTTTTTTACCCCTTTGAAAAGCAGCAGCCAATAGTTGAAAGACATACACATTGCGTTTTTTTCCACTGTGGATAGCTCTGGATTGTTTTTTAGATGTTAGTATGATGTTTCACAGATCTGCACCAACTTTGCTTTTGATGTGTATAGATTGACAGCAGCACCTGTGTCTAGTTAATTAATATGAAGACATGCAAACACTGCAGCACAGCATAGTATTTGATGTGAAACATAGCCGACATGTACTGCAGGTATGTCAAAGTTCACCTTAACAGGCAATACAGGTCTCTAAATCTGCACACAATCATCTAAATGGACTTTGACGCTTTGGGGCGTGTTCCTTAGTCAACACAATTATTGTGCAAGATGCTCAAAATGAAACCAAGGGAGGTTCTTCAAAGTGATAATTAGAAGCTAACATGACTGAGCATGTGTTTAAATTTTTTGGAAACCCCTTGCATAACATTCACACGTGGTAGTACAACTAGTCCTGTACTGGAAGAGCCTGTGGTTCAATGGTTCAATGGTTACTCTCAGACTCAAACAAGCCTCTTGACTTGAAGTTTACAATCCCAACATCTGCTTTTTAAATACAAGCTCTTGAATAACAAAGTAGACAGAATAATAGCCTCCATACCATCGTCAACATTGGTCTAAATATGTTTTATTTAGCAAAAACATGATGTATAATCTGTCTAATGACAATGTATTCTGTAAAATCAAACACAATATGCTCTATTTTAAAAACTGTAAACTCAATAAAAAGTGATAATCTAAAGTGCTTTTGAAAAATAAACTTGATATATAAGACAGCAACCAAATCAATAATAATAATAATAATAATGCAGTTATGCACAATAATACTTTTCTTTCACAGAGAAAGTCCAGTGTAAAAAAAATAACATGTTATACAGTAATAACATATAAAAACTGTAAAATAAAACTGATGTTACTGACATTTCATCGCTCCTCTGGTGAAATGATATCCATTCATTTACCAAACTAACCCTTCATCTAGTCAATGTCTTTTCTTAAATAATTTTTTGGTAATAATGTTTGGAACAGCCATAATCCATTAATGAATCATACAGCATCCTATAAGCAACTTCTATCACCCTTCCAGACCCCAAACCTTCAGCGCTTTATGAACCATATAAACTCTTCATACCCACACATGTCTGAAACTTTCTCATCTTCATACTGTATTCCTTTACGTGTCACTTCCTGATCAACGGCATCCTCACAAGACCAAGACTGGGAATCCTTAAGCTCAATTTTGAACTGATACAACTCAGCATGTTAAATCTACACCTGCAGTGGATGCATGTACACACTCAGGAGAAACATCCTCTGTTTCCTTCACATATTTAAAAAAACAGCAGACAACTCTTTCTCGTAAAGTTCATCTCTTTTTCTTCTGCTGCCGAAGCACCTTTCTCCGTTTCAGGATCAGGTCGTGGAGTCTTTCCAGGCCCTCTTTGAGCCCGTCTCCTATGATGGCGCATGCTGGCTGCAGATGCCATGGTGTTGCAGGGCCCAGTTCTTTCAGAGCCAGCAACTTCTCAATTTCAGCCAGTCCAAGAGAGTGTCTCAGGTCCTGTTTGTTAGCCACCACCAGGAGGGGCACGCCTTGGTTTTCAGAGGTCTTGGCGATTTTATGGAGCTCTGTCTTTGCCTCCTCCATGCGCTCTGCATCCACAGAGTCCACCACGAATATGATGCCGTCCGTGCATCTCGTGTATGACTTCCACAGAGGGCGTAGCTTCTCCTGACCACCAACGTCCCAGAAGTGGAACGTCACAGTCCGGTGGCCACCCAGGGACACTTTGACCTTCTCTGCATTGAAACCTTTGGTGGGCACCGTGTTCACAAACTCATTGAACTGCAGCCGGTACAACACGGTGGTCTTCCCTGCAGAGTCCAACCCGAGGATGGCGATGTGAAAAGACTGGAAGAACGGGATGCTTGACAGCATGCTAGGTTGTTCCGACAATCCATTCCCCATCTTTCCTCATGGGGAAGGATTGGTGATTTGGGAGATTCGATCCACCTGTCCAACAATAATCCTCAGAGTTGCTTATATTCCAAAACGACTGCAGCAATTACCTGAAAGCATATTGTATTAATATGTTATTAAGGTTGAAACATAGGTTTACAGAGACAGTAGCACTTAAAAGCTGCACTAATCAATATGTTTACATTAAGAGTGGAGCAAATGCTGATAGGTAATGAGCAAAGTATCATTTGTACTGATGAACCCATAGAGAATTAAAACCTCACTGTTGTTGCCCTCAGCTCTTTTAACTTATATTTTAGTTTTCTGGCCTGCAAACTACAGTATATAACTCAATAACCTCGTCTCAGGATGCTTCTGTTTTTAGCAAAAACACTATGTAAAGCCTTCTGAACACTGTATGCCCAGCCAGCAGCATATGGCAGACAAAAATTAGTGACGAGTCAATGAACATTGTGAAGCGGGCTAAAGAGACAGATATTTTTCTCAAGAGCGATTGGACACCAACACAGAGTAAAATGAGAGTGACTACTAGACTAAACACAACTCAAAATTCATGCTTAAGTTGCTCCATATCAACTAGAAAAGGTGACCATTTGCTAACATGGTCTACATGACAACTTGACATGGTTATATAATATGTAAGATGTTATGTTTTTACCAATATGGCCTAAAAAAAACAGGTTATTAGCTTTGGTGAGGCCACGTGTGCAGCAGAAATACATGCAAATTATCTCGTGAGCAGTAAAAAATAGACATCAGCAAACAGAACAAATAGAATATGTTCCACTTATTTTGCTGATAGAAAAGTGTGATGACATTTTAGGCATGACTGCTAGTGTTTAGATGAGTGGTTGTCCATAAAGACACACACATAAAAGGGTATTTATTTTTCCTATCACTTAGTCAAACTACGCATTCATGCATCACTTACTACATATAACAGCTTTAATGATCAATAAGACCTTTGACCTGCATGTTGTAAGTCAAAATTATACTATTACCCTGCTTGAATAGAGCAAAAACACTATCAAAGGTGCCATGACAGAAATATACTTGATAAGGAGTTCACACCTACTAGAATTTACTACATAGAAATGAATGCCACCTTGTTATAATACATTTAATCCACAGTATCACTGTTACATTCCTATGGGGATAAACTATGATAATATCCTTCTTAATGCTATTACATGCTAAATAGAGCTCAGACTGTAATAATTACTCAGTGATTCATGTGGATAGTTTTCTTAGGTGGATGTTGTATTAAAATTACAGAGGGCTGACACCTTGAATTGAACAAGTATTTACATGGCAGGTGAACACACACACACACACACACACAGAGAGAGAGAGACACACACACACATGCACATTTATACACACAGCTCAGTTACCTACCAGTCTGTAGCCACAAAATTAAACCTGCACCGAACAGAAACACGATTCCTCCAGCTTCTATAACAACCTTTTAGATATTTATGTCCTGTTGTATTTCCACCTGAACGACTGAAAAACCCTCGCTAGACGCGGTCAAACACTCCCAGTCTGTCGTCGGCGCCCTGTGTGGATCCACTGCTGCTGTGTGTGTGTGTGTGTGTGTGTGTGTGTGTCAGCTCTGGATCAACGCCCACACGGACACTGCGGGATCATGTGATTGGTTCGAACGCTTCCCTCTCTGTCAGCTGATTGGCTAAGACAGCTGTCAATCACGAGACAAGCCCAGGGAACCGAGGACACCTGTTGCTCGGTCGTGTCTGTCACACCATTTTACGTGTTTTCTTCATTTTCTCACGTCAACATTTCGGTGCTGTGGAGCTGCAGGTTGTAACCAGCGTGTGTAAACTCAGTGTTATAGCTAAAGGAAGCTGGGGAAGCTGGTCAATTCCCATGAGAGAGAAAAAATGTATGAATGAATGAAGTTTAAACTCCTATTTTTGGACATATTGTGTGGTTGCATGAACTTGCAGATTTGTATGGAAGCCCATTTTCGCCAATGTGATGGAAATAAAGATCATATAATGTCAATATAAAGAGAAATAGTCTCAAAATAATGACTTATCACCTTAAAATAATGACTTAGTAACTCAAAATAATGAATTATCCTTTCAAAATAACAACTTAGTAACTCTAAATAACATGAGATATAAGATACTATCTCAAAAAAATGACTCACCAACTCAAAATAATAAGATATTATCTCAAACTAATGACTTAGTAACTCAAATACGATAGCTACTCTCCAAATACTGACTCAGTAACTCAATAAAATGAAAAAACCTTCTCAAAATAATGACTTAGTATCTCAAAAATATTGACATAGCCTATTAATAAGTCACAAGTCATTATTTTTGAAATGCTTTCTCTTTATTTTGAGAAAGATTTTCATTATAATGACTTAAATAGGCTATGTTTTCCCATCACATTGGCGGAAATGGGTTTCCATACATAGAAGACGCCTATGGGAGAAAGTATTAACGTGAGATTCCTGAATCAGTCGCGTTGTTTTGTAGTCCTTTCGCGGTATTTTTGTAGTCCTTTACTGAACCGTATAAACACATAAGTCAGATAGTAGCCTGGTAGCTGTTTGCTCCACAGTTTTGGACATTTACAATCGCTTAAAAGTCAAATTAAAACTTACCGTAGTAGATGCAAGCTCGACGAGTCAGCGCGTTTTCCCTTTTCTGAATCTCTGTCCGTGTGTGTGTGTGTGTGTGTGTGTGTGTGTGTGTGTGTGGACACGTCCTGCAGAAAACAGCACCGCCCCTCATTCATCCGCGTGTTTTTGTTTAAAACGATTGGTCAGAGGAAAGAAAGCACCCCAGCCCCTCTGCAGCAGCCCACCATGCATGAAGTATTATAAACAGTGACCGGCTTATATAACCTGCCTTTGATTTAGGTCATCTCTGGGTTTTCAGCTGTTCATTTTACACACAGATATATACTGTATTAACCCTTTATAGGACACTCATTGAAAGGAAGGAAGGGAGGAAGGAAGGAAGGAAGGAAGGGGAAGGAAGGACGGAGGAAAGAAGGAAGGAAGGAAGGAAGGTAGGGGGGAGGAAAGAAAGAGAAGGAGGGAGGGAGGGAAGAAAGAAGGGAGGAAGAAGAAAGGAGGGATGGAGGAAGGAAAGAAGAAACGGAGGAGAGAAGGAGGGAGGGAGGAAAGGAAGGAAGGAAGGACGGAGGAAATAAGGAACGAGGGAGGGAGAAAGGAAAAGAGGAAGGGAAGAAAGAAGGCAGGGAGGAAGGAAGGTTGGGAGGAAAGACAGAGAAGGAGGGAGGAAGGGAAGAGAGAAGGAAGGAAGAAGAAAGGGGGTGGAGGAAGGAAAGAAGGAAGGGAGGAGAGAAGGAGGGAGGGAGGAAGGACAGATGGAAGAAAGGAAGGAAGGAGGAGAGAAGGAGGGAGGGAGGAAGGAAGGAAGGACGGAGGAAATAAGGAACGAGGGAGGGAGAAAGGAAAAGAGGAAGGGAAGAAAGAAGGCAGGGAGGAAGGAAAGGAAGGAAGGAAGGAAGGAACGATATTTTGGGATATTTACAGAAGTTACCAAATATAATTATTTGCCCAATAAAGGGTTAACCCTCGTATTGTTCTCCCGGGTCAAATTGACCATTTTGTCTGTTGTATTTTATGAAAAATATTTAAAAAAATTAAATAATAATAAAAACTACAGAAACAAGATAACAAAATCAAATCAATGATGTAATTAGTTTTTGTTTTTTTTGCTGAGAATAGTAAAACTTTTGGCAAACTTATGATTTATATGTTTAATTTGTTTTCCTACAGTACTTTTTTTATCATTGGCAAAAGACTTTTATATGGTAGGCCTACTGTAAAGAAGAATAACACAATCAAATACCATCTTTATTATCCCTGCATGCTGCAATAAACATTTCTCATGAGATGGAAGATTGTATTGCTTTATGAAAAGGATCACAGGGTATTAAAATAAGAAAAACAGACAGCAGCCTTTGGGGTCATGCGGTTTAATGCAGCTGACTGATATTCTTTTGAATTTATATTTAGTGTGTGAGTTATGCACAGTCACAGATGGTCATTTAAAGCAGCTATTTCAGATATGCTGTGAACATGTGCAGCAGGCTTCATGTGTTTATATTTCTTGGGTTACCGGATGAGCAGCTGTCAGTCGACCAGTGGGCGTCTCAAAGCGGTTCATGACAGACACCACAGTCATTGCATGTCTTCTTCTGCCATCATCCTCAAGCTAAAATAATCTCTGATAATGCATTTTTTTCATTTTTTGTGCTTGCAGCGGGGTCATCCCTATGTTCCCCGGGTCCTATGTTCCCCGGTCACATACAAAGCGGGAGTTAGCAGCCGAGTTAGCCGCCGAGGTAGCAGCCGAATTAGCTGCTGAGCTAGCAGCCGAATTAGCCGCCGAGCTAGTAGCAGAGTTAGCAGCCGAGCTAGCAGCCGAATTAGCCGCCGAGTTAGCCGCCGAGCTAGCAGCCGAATTAGCCGCCGAGTTAGCAGCCGAATTAGCCGCCGAGCTAGCAGCCGAATTAGCCGCCAAGCTAGCAGCCGAGTTAGCCACCGAGCTAACAGCGGAGTTAGCCGCTGAGCTAGCAACCGAGTTAGCCGCGATCGGGGAACATAGGGCCCGGGGAACATAGGTACGCTCCCCTTGCAGCTGCGTTACCACTCACTGTAATTGTTTTTCATTTATACTGTATTGAAACAAATACTTGTAAACTTTGTAGCAACGTGGTAATAAAACATAACATAACTGTATTTTGTTAAGTTATAGTTTTATCCCCACTTCCTGTTTGATTTATGATCTGTCTTTCCAGGAGTTTGAGAGTTTCTCTTCCACGCGGTCCAAGAATGCACTGTAGGCCCCTCGTCTTTGGCGGTGTCTCTGTGAAGCAGACACTCAGAGTCAGTACAGGTGTAACTTTAAATAGTTGTAATTATTGCAATCAAACTCTTCCTGTTAGGTAGCATTCAGGAGCTGGCCTATAAGAGCAGAGTGGGCTCATTGGGAGGGGACTCTTAAAGAGACAGGAGCTCAAACGGCCTGTTAACCTTCATGTCGTCCTCCCGGGTCAAACTGACCCCGTCTGTTTTGACTGTTCCTTCCTTCCTTCCTTCCTTCCTTCCTTCTTTCCTTCCTTCGTTCCATCTGTCCTTCCTCCCTCCTTCTCTTTCTTTCCTTCCTCTCTCTTCCCTCCTTCCTTCTGTCTTCCATCCTTCCTTCCTCCCTTCCATCCATCCATCCTTCCTCCCTCCCTTCCTTCCTTCCTCCCTTCCATCCATCCATCCTTCCTTCCTCCCTCCTTTCCTTTCCTTCCTTCTTCCTTCCTGTGTTCTTTTCCTCCCTTCCAACTGTCCTTCCTACCTTTCCTCCTCCTGTCCTTCCTTCTTTCCTTCCTTCCTTCCTTCCGTCTGTCCTTCCTTCTTTCCATCCTTCAGTCTGTCCGTCTGTCTGTCCTTCCTACCTTCCTTTTTTCCTTCCTTCCACGTGTCCTTCCTCCCTTTCCTCCTTCTGTCTTTCCTTCTTTCCTTCCTCGCTTTCCTTCTGTCCTTCCTTCCGTCTGTCTGTCCTTCCTCCCTTTCTTCCGTCTGTCCTTCCTCCCTTCCTTTTTTCCTTACTTCGTTCCTTCCTTCCACCTGTCCTTTCTCCCTTTCCTCCTTCTGTCCTTCCTTCTTTCCTTCCTCCCTTTTCTTCTGTCCTTCCTTCCATCTGTCCTTCCTACCTTTCTCCCCTCATTCCTTTTGTCTGTCTTTCCTTCCTTCCCTTCTTATTTCCTTCCTTCCTTCTTTTCTTCCTGTCTTCTTCCTTCCTTCCTTCCCTCCCTCCATCTTTTTAATGATCCGGCCCACATGAGAGCAAATTGTTCTGCATGTGGCCCTTGAATGGAAATGAGTTTGACACCTCTGCTGTACATGATTGTAGTTTGTATTAGAAGTGACTTTTTATGTAGCTGTAATGTTGCAACACCATCTACTAACTGTGTAGGAAGCTGATTTTGGGGGCCAGGGCTGGTGAGGGAGCATGAGCCTTTCATCCCATCTGGGCTCTGCAGGTTTAAAGGTGTTCATCTTTGTCTTTGTGTCCCTCAAACTAAAGTCAGTCTCCAATCTGGTGGTGCGCACTGGAATAGAAAAGATATTCATTTATTAACCCTCCTGTTGTCCTCGAGTCAAGGAAGGAAGGAAGGAAGGGAGGGAGGGAGGAAGGGAGGAGAGGAAAGGAAAGGAAAGGAAAGGAAAGAAGGAAGGAAAGTAGGGAGAAAGGGAGGAAGGAAGAAGGAAGGAAAGGAGGGAGGAAGGGAGGAAAGGAAAGACGGAAGAAGGAAGGAAAGGAGGGAGGAAGGAAGGAAGAAGGGAGGAAAGGAAAGAAGGACAGGAAAGAAAGAGAGAAGGAGGGAGAGAGGCAAGAAGGAAGGGAGAAAGGAATAAGGAAGGAAAGGAGGGAGGAAGGAGGGAAGGAAAGACAGATGGAAGGAAGGAAGGGAGGAAAGAAGAATAAGACGGGGTCAATTTGACCCGGGAGGACGACACAAGGGTTAATCTGTTGGTGCAGACTTTGTATTCAACAATGAACAGAAACAAGCTTTTGACAGAATAAGACTAAACAAAGATCATGTTGTTCCTTCCATCTGTCCTTCCTTCCTTTCTTCCTTCTGTCCTTTCTTCCCTCCTTCCTTTTGCCTGTCTTTCCTTCCTTCCTTCATTCTATCCTTTCTACCTTCCTTCATTCTATCCTTTCTTCCATCTGTCCTTCCTTCCTTCCTTCATTCTATCCTTTCTACCTTCCTTCATTCTATCCTTTCTTCCATCTGTCCTTCCTTCCTTCCTTCATTCTATCATTTCTACCTTCCTTCCCTTCTTTCTTTTGCCTGTCCTTCCTTCCTTCATTCTATCCTTCCTACCTTTCTTCCTTGGGTCCTTCCTTCCCTTCTTTCTTTTGCCTGTCTGTCCTTCCTTCCCCTCCCTTTATTCCACCTACCTTCCTTGCTTCCTTCCTTCCATTTGTCCTTCCTACCTTTCTTCCCTCCTTCCTTTTGCCTGTCGTTCCGTCCTTCCTTCCCTTCTTATTTCCTTCCTTTCTTCCTTCCTTCCCTCCATCTTTTTAATAACCCGGCCCAGATCAGATCAAATTGGTCTGTATGTGGCCCTTGAATGAAAATGAGTTTGACACCTCTGTTTTAGAGTCTGAGATAAAGTCCCAGCCACAGTTATCTAAAGGAAAATAAATGAAATGTCAAAGTTGAACCACTTACTAATGTCCAAGTGCCTTAATCTTAAACTCAGGTTACCGGGGTCCCTCTCATATGCAGTTACTATATCTGGAAGGTCTTCATCAAGCTGAAAGAGAGGAGATAAAAGAAAAATATAAAATCATTTTCTTCAAGTCAATCTTTTGTGTTTATCGCCATCTAGTGGTCAAACTAAATATTACAACATGCTTTCCTCTCTTGTAGTTTAGTCTTTATATTTGTCACTATTTTGGAGCAATGCAGCTTGTAAATATACCAATGAAAACTAATTCTTTGTTGTTTGTTTATTTCTAATCTTTAAATTTTAAATTTTAAATGTTAAGGTTTACGTTTATAAATCTCACATCTGGCATACACTAGTCTCATCCACAGCATCCTGTGTTCTTGTCCTTCCTTCCTACCTTCCCTTTTTCCTTTCTTCGTTCCTTCCTGCCTTTCTTCCTTCTGTCCTTCCTTCCTCCCTTCTGTCCTTCCTTCCTCCCGTTCTGCCTTCCTTCCTTCTGTCTTTCCTTCCTTCTGTTCTTCCTTCCTCCCTCCCTTCTGTCTGTCCTTCCTTCCTTCCTTCCTCCCTTCTGTCTGTACTTCCTCCCGTTCTTCCTTCCTTCCTTCTTTCTTTCCTTCCTCCCGTTCTTCCTTCCTCCCTCCCTTCTATCTGTCCTTCCTTCTTTCCTTCCTTCCTTCCTTCTCCGTTCCTTCCTTCTGTCTTTCCTTCCTCCCGTTCTTCCTTCCTTCCTCCCGTTCTTGTTTTTCAAGATGCACAACAATCAATAGAAGAGGGTCTACTCATATTTTGTGTTTACAGATACTTACCGGTCTGAAGTTATGAGGTTTGTGGTTCTTGAAAGGCCCAGAAGGATATTTCCCCTTCTTGACAAACATAAGTTCAGAAGCCAGAGCATCAGGAGGTCGATATGATGTGATGAACTTTGGAGAGTCTTTCCTTTTGTGATTCTCATGTAAAATATTTGGTAGAAATATTCCAATTCTCTTCTTTGTTTCACTTGGTTTGGACACAGCTAGATTCGCACACGGCTTTCTTTCTTTCTTTTGAGGAATCGACAGAGATCTGTACAGTTTAAGAGAGAAATCTGGTGGCTTGATGCTCCACACGTCGCCTCTTTTTTACGTTACCTGCTCACCTTGAATTTCATTTAGATATATTTCTCCTGGCCTGTCACTTCTACACAAGTTTAAATCCACAGAGTTTGAGGTTGAACTGTAGCCCCAGACAGTGTGGCACAAGAGCTGATTACAGCTGACACAACACATAAAAAGTGCTGCTTGGTAACCAGCTCCTTTAGTCTTAACAAAAAGAATTAAGTGGGCTGAGCTCAGTTGGACATTTAACAAAAGCAGAGAACTTAGCAACAGTGCAAACAATGTGCCCTCTGAGGAGCAATGCAGCTTGTAAATACCAATGAAAACTAATTCTGTGTTTATTTCTAATCTTTAAATTTTAAATGTTAAGGTTTACATTTATAAATCTCACATCTGGCATACACTAGTACACATCCACAGCAACATGTCGTTCAGTGATGATTATGAAAACATCATCAGACCGTCACAAGTGAACGTGGATATTTGCCAATGTGAGATCAGTTCAAGTACTCCAAATGCCTCAAGGAGTAAACCTTTACTGGATTAACAAACTCCAAATCCTACACGTATTCCTGTTTAGCATACTACACAGTACAGTAGGGACTCATGGTTTCCTTGCTGAAGAAAACTGAAAGGGAACCAAAAATCAGCTGTACTGACTTTATTTAATTATGATGTTAGTTGATATTAGTAATTAAATAAAATAAGTCAGAGGCGGTGTGCAGGAGGAGTCAGTCCACCATTGAAAAAAGCTTTTTTTTTTTTTTTTTTTTTTTTTAGGCCCTAAAACTTGACTGGCTGAAGGGTCTCGCTCCCACTCCACTTTTTATTCTCTCGTTGCATAAAACCGATCGATATCTACATTTAGACACGGCTACGCCTCATAGAGAGAGATAGAGATAGAGATAGAGATAGAGAGAGAGAGAGAGAGAGAGAGAGATAGATAGATAGATAGATAGATAGATAGATAGATAGATAGATAGATAGAGAGAGAGAGAGAGAGAGAGAGAGAGAGAGAGAGAGAGAGAGAGAGAGAGAGAGAGAGAGAAAGACAGAGACAGAGACAGAGACAGAGAGATTTCCTGTCTGTGTGTAGTCAGTCCTCACTTCTTCCCAACATTAAGACACTGGACTGTTTTAACTCTTCAGGCCTGTAAAGGGTTAAAATGTGAAAATAAACGTATGAATAACTTCACACATTCTTTTTTTGTGGACCCAGCATCAAATTTCTGCTTTTAATCCATTTTGAGAGAATATATTAGAGGATTATGGTAAAAATGTCTAAGTGGCGTAACCATAAAAAAAACTTTGTACCAAATAATTCAACTTGCTTAAAAACAGTAACTAGTCAATAAAACACCATATCAACTAGTTTGGCATGATCTTACATTATAACTTTTATATTAAATAAAGCTAATGGAATACTATTGTTCTAAATATTACATTATTTTAGTTTTTTGAAATACTTTGAAACCTGTCACATTGTGGAGTCATCTTCCATCTGAGGTATTCAAAAGACTTACATGCAGTTTTAAGGTTTTAAGACTTTGTTTTTGGTTAAAGTAGAAATAGGTTAAGCTTAGGCTAAGTGTAATGTTTAGACATGTAGCAGTAACAGTTAATGCCGCTATATGTTTCACTGGGATTTGTTTCATTTGTCCTTTATTTATCCAGTAAACATCTTAAAACCTCAATTTCTAGAGAGACTCAAGCCAAGAGAGCAGCACAAAAACATTGTTTCAACAAATACAAACATGAACAGGCAAAGACAAATTTTACAGGCTATGAAAGAATAAAGACAATATCCAGTTAAGATGTATAAGCAGAAACACAAATTTAGAAGTAAATGCATGTAATTCCAGGAGAAAGGAGCAAAACATAAAAGCAAGGAATGTCTCATAATCCTACCAACAAAAACTTGTGTTGTCAGAACAATATGTAAGATCCTATAATCACATACAATTTTAATTATTGCATATGGCCTTTAAGGTTGAGGTAAATCTCCAGGGAACTCGTGGAAGTCTGTGTATTGTTCTCACTAAAACAATTGTGTGTGTGTAATGTTTAAATGACGCCACAAGATGGCAGCAGATACCAGAGTTATCTCTAGGCACTTTCCACATAGAGCAGGTTCTAAACCGAACTCTTCAGGTTTTAGTTTTAAAGAGACCCAACATTCCCACATGAGGAAGAGTGGCAAGAAAAAACTCCCTTTTAACAGGAAGTAACCTCAGAACCAGACTCAGAGTGGGAGAACATCTGCCTCGACCGTTTGGGGTAGAGAGGAGAGAGAGGAAGGAGAGGAGAGAGAGAGGAAGGAGAGGAGAGAGAGAGGAAGGAGAGGAGAGAGAGAGGAAGGAGAGGAGAGAGAGGAGAGGAGAGAGAGAGGAGAGAGAGAGAGAGGAAGGAGAGAGAGGAAGGAGAGGAGAGAAGCACATTGAAGGTCCGGGACTGGAATCCGTCAGGCCCAGATTACCTGTGAGACCAGAAAGCACAGACAACTCCGGGGAAGAAGTTTAGCTTATTGAATGCATTAATAGAACATGAATGTTAATGGATATAGATGGATGGATAGAGAGAGAGAGAGGGAGGAGGAGAGAGGAGCCCAGTGCATCATGGGGGTCCCCCGGCAATCTAAACCTATGGCAGCATAAGTTAAGAGCTCAAAGAGCCTGTTTAATTCTGTTTTTATAAAATAAATTTGAAGTTTAGACCGAGTAAAGAGATAAAATGCAGCAAAGAAAGCAGTAGGATCCAGTCAGTGGCCTTTTGACAGTGAAGAGTAAACTGAGAGGAACAATGGTTGAGGTTTGGCCACCTGACTTCCCGACTAAATTCATCTGAAAGTCCTGAAATAAACAGTCCTGGTAACTCAGTGTACTGCAGTATAATGAATGCTTACGTACGCAGAGAGCCTTGAGAGACAGGCTCGGACTTGGCATTCAGAGATGATGCTTCTTCCAGATTCCCTGCATGCTGCAATCGCTCTGGATGAAAGCTAGTCTGCTACATAAGACATTTTTACAGACTAAACCTCCCAGAAAAGTTAGAGAAATAGTCTGGAAAGGAGATTGTAGTAAAAGGGAAAAGATGCTGTTTTTCCTTCATGCTTTATTGATTAGTGTAGAACATCTGGCTTCTGAAGTGATCAAATCTCAATATACATAAATATAGAAAACATTACAGCACAGCAAATGTTTTTCTCTTTTCCCTCAATTTTAAATATGGTGGGTTGATACTGTAACCTTTCTTTTATATTGGACATGCAGCCTCCTCTATGTTAAAGTCCCTACATGCTATTTATGACTCATCACTGACATTTATCACTGATGATCCCATCCATATCATGATATATCATAATTATTCCTATATACTATTATTATAATTACGATTAAAGAGGCACTGTCATGATAGAGGGCACTTTCATTTGGTGTGCCAATGAATTTAAAGCTGCAATTTTCAATAGTTTTGTAATGGATGAAAAAAATTCACAGATATTTATCTTTTTCTACAGTTTCCCTTTAGCTGTACATAGTGTTTTAGTGTCTTTAGGCTTATTGTTTTAATTTTACAGCCCTTTACTGTTGCACTCAGCTACCCCATTTCCAGCTACAGCAACAACAACAAAAGCCACTGCACACTACGGGGAGTTCCTGTCCTCTGAAAAGAAGCCAATGTGGAAGTAACTTAGAGCTGCATTCTAGCAAAAGGCCACCAGGGGGCGACCGTCTCTATACAAGTCAATGGAGAATTCACCAACTTCTCACTTGATTTCTAACCTCAGTAAACGTTTTCAAAATGTGTTTATGGTCTCAATCGCTAGTTTAAAGCCTTCTTCAATGCAGTATGATGTTCATTTGGGACATTTTGGCCTCCCTGATTTTATATGTGACGAGAAAGCAGGGTATGCATTAGGGCGTGGCTACGTCCTGATTGACAGGTTGATTGACCAATGTCCTCGAGATCCAGCCCTCGCAACCAATCGCAGCCTCCCCGCTCCGCCCATGGCCCCGCCTCATGCCCATATAAGTAGAATCTGTGTTTTTATTTTTCCCAGCATGCACCTGAAATTTTCAAGATGGCGCTGCCTAGATTAGAAACTATTGGCTTCCGAGCAGCAGTCCACAAACCAATGGGTGACGTCACAGATTTTACGTCCATTTCTTATATACAGTCTATGCACACTACCTGCCCAACATCAAACATCAACGATGGAGCATTTATCAGCTTCCTTCCTCCCTCTTTTCCTCCCTCCCTCTTTTCCTCCCTTCCTTCCTTCTTCCCTCCTTTACTCCCTTCCTTTGTTCCTTCCTTCCTTCCTCCGTCTTTTCCTCCCTTCCTTCCTCATTTCCTTCTTTCCCCAATTCCTTCCTTCCTCTTTCCTCCCTTCCTTCCTCATTTCCTTCCTTCCTTCCTTCCTTCCTTAACCTGAGCACAACAGGAGGGTTAAATAATACAATCACACATATGTATATCTATATATATATAGATATGGATATATATGCAGACAGTACAGAATGAGTGTGAGTCACTAATCTATTTTCTCCACTTTTTAACTGCTTTTCATTTTTAGTTTTGAGCTATGTTATTCAAGATGTCAGGAATCCTTTAAAAATGTATTTGTTTGTTTGTCACTGTGCTAATGTGCTAGGGGAGGTCATAGTGGTAGAAAAACAGACGCTTCAGAAAGGCAGAGGAGAGACTCTCATGCACTCAAACACTGATCTGTATGCCAGAGAGTTTATCCAGACAGTTGTTGCAGCAGTCACTTTGTTTGTACCGACTCGGACAGCTGACACGAGGGGGGAAAGGCAACAAGAAACCCGAGCTGAGACCAAACAGCGCCTGTGAAGGAGCTGACCCCGCCTGCTCCTGTAAAACCAGGAGCCTCCACCTTCATAGGCTCCTTTCGACCTCTGGCCTCACAGCTCCGTGTCTGACAAAGTCCTGTTTTTGTATCCAGTGACATTTACAGCCACCGTGCAATCAGTGGTTTGGCTGAAACAATTATGTCAGATGATGTGACATGTGCCTGAGATGCTACTTTTGACCCAGTGGCCTCAAAGTCATCTCTGTGGCACTCTGACAACATGATGGTGCCTAATTGCATCGTTGTTTGAACACAGAGAAAAACCCCCCACAGATAAATCATCCTGCAACACACAGAAGCGTATAAATGTTGTAACTGCTGAAGGAAACAGAAACAAGCTAAGACTATCCAAAGCTAAGCTGAAGACACGGTTCCCCACATACTGGTCTCATTTATGGACTCTTTTCCGACGTCTGACTTTGTGTCAGGACCTCCATCTGTTTTTACTGTTGTTTGAACATCAACATTAAAGCATGAGAGGATTTCTGGTTTTTGCCATCACTTGCCCATCCCCTCAAATCAGACGCTCTTCCTTCCTTTTTGCTCTTTGCTTTCATCTGGGCTCAGACGGAGGAGGGGGAGTATGCTTTAAATCAAAAGATGTTAAACGTGGTAAATCCTGAAATGTAATAAATGTGGATACAACACACACACTCCTAAACTGATAGTTATGAATTTGCAATGCTGATTTCATTCATACATTTTTTTTGATCTGTTATTTTTAGGGCTGTCAGCGTTAACACGTTAATCGCGATTAGATTAATGCAATCCATAACGCGTTCATTTTTTAAAATCGCATTTTGATGTTGCAAGCCTTTTTGTCCCTTCTACTCACCCGTAGACGGCTCCTCTAGCTGTAGCGCTATGCTTTGAAGTGGCCTCCTGCAGTAAACCTACCGTGCTGATGGAAAGTAAGAGAGCTACTGGACTTTTGAACGGCTTGTTTAACTTTAAAACACTTCCAGACGCTTCAGTTGACAAGTCAAAAGTAAAATGCAACCTGTGTCAAACGGAGTTTAACTACCACCGGAGTACGTGGAGTTTGAGTTAGCACCTCCACGCTAAACACCCAGGTGCAGCCAAGCCAGCCTCAGCTCCACCAAAGGACCATTTTGGAGTGTGGGAGTCGCAGCAGAGCCGTGATTGATTCCCAGTTAAGACACTCTGGTAAGAAATGCTTTACATTATGGGCTTAAAACTGCCTTGAAATGTAAAATAACAGGATTTTAAACATGCAATTCAAAACGCGATTAATCACGATTAACTGTGGAAATTCTGCAATTAATCTCGATTAAAAAATTAATCGTTTGACAGCCCTAGTTATTTTGTGATGAAGTTGCATAATTTTCTTTTTATAACTCACATTTTCCCTGTGAGTTAAACTTCCCACATCTACTTCAACATGAGTGATTCCCTATTTCTGGAGATTATTAAATCACTAGACAATAGCACAAGTCATTGTACATTAGTTTTGCTTGAATTCTGAAGTTGAAAGATCTAATTTGTTGAAAACATGGCCTTTGTTCAGTATTTAAGTTAAGTTCAGCCAATAAACTAGATATAAATGAAAGCAATACAGGGTTATTGAGTAAGAGTAACTTGATGTGGTTAAGTTAGTCTTAATTAAGTTTAGTTTGTCCAATTAAAATGATGTTAAATACAGCATTTCAGATACTAGTACACTCATTGCTTTATGAAGTAATAGCAGTAAAATATGTTTACTTACATATTATATTTCGATGATAGAAGGAGGAAAAGAGGAAGGAATTTAGGAGAGAAGGAAGGGAGGAAGGAATGACGGAAGGAGGGAAGGATGAGGATGTTAAATAGAGCATTTCAGATACTATCATTGAAATAGAAGTTGTGTAACATTTTTCTGGTCTAGATGAAATAGTTGGACTAAAATAAGCATCTTACTCAGGTTTCATTAGTACAGTTGTATTTTTTACATTTAAGGAAAATTATTCTGATTGTTAGATTATTAGATAGACCACATGTAGCAAGAACATATATCTCTGTTGGACACAAGGAGATTGATTTGTTACTGCGTGGACATGGTTTACATTGTTGGCAGATAGTGATGAGTGGTCAGTCTGGTTTGGGGCATGTGATGGGAGGCTGGATGTCGGGGGCTGCAGCAGGAATAGCTCGTGTCATGACCCCAGCTGCTCTGAGGTCACATTTGTGCTCTACAGTAACTAAACACAAAGCAAAACCCAACTCACAAAACCCTAACCCTAACTCAGCAGCTCTGATGTGTTAAATGCATTTACCCATATTCAAGTATTACATTTCAAGTAGTAGCATATTCATTTTAGGTGTTCAGAGGGAAATATTGTACTCAGTTCTCTACTATTATATTATAGTTCTGCCTTTTTGACAGCCTAAACGTGCCCTAAAACTCACGAAAATTTGCACGCACAAGGAGGGAGGAAGGAAAGGAGGTAGGTAGGAAGGAGGGAAGGACAGATGGAAGGAAGGGAAGAAAGGTGGGAAGGACAGATTGAAGTAAGGAAGGAAAGGAGGGAGGAAGGAATAAAGGAAAGGAGGGAGGGAGGAAGGAGGAAAGGGGGAAGGAAAGGAGGGAGGAAGAAGGAAAGGAAGGAATGGAGGAAGAAGGGGAGGAATAAAGGAAAGGACAGAGGGAAGGAAGGAAAGGGGGAAGGAAAGAAAGAGAAGGAAGGAGGAAGGAAGGCGGGAAGGAAAGAAGGAAGGGAGGAAAGAGAGAGGGAGGAAAGAAGAAACAGCCAAAACATTTGGATCGCCCCCTGCTGGTCGCACGTGAGCAGCTGCACGAGTCTGCAGAGAACTTTTATATATTAAAAGTTGTTATAACATATTAATGAACATGTTTATATACAGTTAGTGTTTTTTATCATGATGATGATGCTCTACAGTAACTAAACACAAAGCAAAACCCAAATCACAAAACCCTAACCCTAACTCAGCACTTCTGATGTGTTAAATGCATTTAACCATATTCAAGTATTACATTTC
Source organism: Scomber japonicus (assembly GCF_027409825.1). Classification (NCBI taxonomy): domain Eukaryota; kingdom Metazoa; phylum Chordata; class Actinopteri; order Scombriformes; family Scombridae; genus Scomber; species Scomber japonicus. The sequence continues at coordinate 1,878,967 of NC_070587.1, read as the reverse complement.
AAGTAATAGCATATTCATTTTAGGTGTTCAGAGGGAAATATTGTACTCAGTACCGAGGATTTATCTCAAAGCTGCAGTTACTTTGTGGAAATAGAGTTTACATTCTTTCTTTCATTTAGTCTTTCCTTCTTTCGTTCCATCTTTTCTTTCTTCCTTCTTTACAGTATGTCACTGTCATATATTTAATTTCTTTTGTCCTCTCACAGGAGGTTCTTCTGTAGGGCTGGGTAGTGTCAATGATTTCCTGAATCGATTCAATTCGATTCAATATCGATTCAATTTTATGTTCCCAGAGTTTCTGTTTTGTAAGTCAGACAATATTTTTAACACACAATCATGTGAGGACACCAAATTCTTCAAAAGTAAAGTTAGACAGATGAAAGGAAGGAAGGAAGGACGGAAGGAAAGGAAAGAGTGAAGAAATGTAGGAAGGACATACGGAAGGAAGGAAGGAAAGAAAGAAAGAAGGACAGATGGAAGGAAGAAAGGAAGGTAGGAAGGAAGGAAGGAAAAAAGGAAGGTACGAAGGACAGATGGAAGGAAGGAAGGAAGGAAGGAAGGAAGGAAGGACGGACAGAAGGAAGAAAGGGAGGAAGGACAGATGGAAGGAACACTGGGATCTAGCATGATAGCATCTATGTGTATTTACCCTTAAGACCAGTGGCATTTTAAATCATGTCATTTTGAATTATGATGTCATCATGTAACCATAGAGATGATGTCATCATGTAACCATAGAGATGATGTCATCATGTAACCATAGTGATGATGTCATCATGTAACCATAAAGATTATGGATAAGCATGTCAGTTCAAATACAAGACAAAGTTGTAAACTCTCAAATTATAATTATTATTTTAAATTTCATGCTTCCATCTATTCTCTCTGAAAAAATCCATTCACACAATTTTGAATCGATATCGAATTTTTAAATAGAAAATCGATATTAATTGATGGATCGATTTTTTTGGACACACCCCTATTCTTCTGCAACCCATTGAACTCAGCTTGCCCAACTAGAATAGAGATTGTTATTTCATGCATGGTGCATTAGCTCAAAGTTAAGATCAAACAGTTGAAATCATAAAGGAAAGTAATTGATAAACAGTTGAAATTGAGAATTAAATGTAAGGGATAAATTGTTGTATGATGGTAATATGAAAATATATTCTCACAATATGCATTTTATATCAATAATTGTGCTATATAACACTTTACCATTGTGGTGATGTCACTTTTAATTAAGTTTGGGGTTTGAAAATTGGTCTGTATCCAAAATCTAAATCCAACTTTCTCCATCATACCACCTAAATGATTTAGATCAGGGGTGTCAAACATGCGGCCCGTGGGCCAGATCCGGCCCGCCGAGGGGTCCAATCCGGCCCACTTTCCTTATTCCTCCCTTCCTTACATCTTCCCTTCCTTCCTTCCTGTCTTCTTTTTCTTTCTTCTTTCTTTCCTTCCTGTCTTATTTTCCTTTCTTCCTTCCTTCCATCCTTCCATCCTTCCTTCCTTCCTGCCTTCCTTCCTTCCTTTATTCCTTCCGTCTTTCATTCCTGTCTACTCTTCCTTCCCCTCCTTCTTTTCCTCCCTTTCTTCCTTCCATCTTTCCTTCCTGCCTGCCTGCCTTCCTGCCTTCCTGCCTTCCGTCCTTCCTTCCTTCCTTCCTTCCGTCTTTCATTCCTGTCTACTCTTCCTTCTCCTCCATCTTTCCTTCCTTCCTTCCTTCTTTCCTTCCATCTCTTTAATGGTCCGGCCCACATGAGATTAAATTGGACTGTATGTGGCCCTTAAATGAAAATGAGTTTGACACCCCTGATTTAGATGAACCTTATTTTTCCCACTGTGATCAAAGCATGATGCGCTTGTTAGCCAAGACAGTCGAGGAATCGTTGCAAGGTGTCGTCCAAATCTTCTCCACAGGGGCCCAACAAAGACAGTAGGGAAGCTCATCACCTCTATGTGCTTGAGACCTAAAACAGAAGCACCTGCACCCTTTACTGAGAGTGAGCAGCCACAGGTGGGCTTTAAATCAGAGAGCTGATTTAGTGCTGAATTATTCATTTCCGCTGATGTTTGTGATTTCCCTGCAGGTGATGGATGGAGACATCATAGCAAAGAAGACACAGAGGACAAACTGGGGAAAGTATTCATGTTCAGGCCTGCACAACATGATGTTTGGAGGATTTACTGTACCTGGATTGTGACCATGTTAGCTTGTTTCTGGTCCGACTTCTGCAAATCACAGGATCTGTGTTATTTAAATTGTCTACTCTAAGTGGATGAGCTTATATGCGAATCACTAAATGCATGCATCATATATTTATTTATTCAAACCTTGAAAATCATCTTGAAGCTTTCCTTCTTTGCAATGAAACAAAAGACATCTGGATAGATAGACCCAAAGAGAACAATACTCAGTTAGACAATTGAACACTGAGGTAAAGCAGTCTTGAATTGTGCAGGGGTAGTGAGAGTGTTAACCCTCCTGTTGTCCTCGAGTCAAGGAAGGAAGGAAGGAAGCGAGGGAGGGAGGAAGGGAGGAAGGAAGAAGGAAGGAAAGGAGGGAGGAAGGGAGGAAAGGAAAGAAGGAAGAAGGAAGGAAAGGAGGGAAGAAGGAAGGAGGGAGGAAAGGAAAGAAGGAAGAAGGAAGGAAAGGAGGGAGGAAGGAAGGAGGGATGGAAGAAGGGAGGAAAGGAAAGAAGGAAGGAAGAAAGGTAGGAAAGAAGAACAGAGGAAAGAAAGAGAGAAGGAGAGAGGGAGTAAAGAAGGAAGGGAGGAAGGAATAAGGAAGGAAAGGAGGGAAGGAAGGAAAGGAGGGAGGGAGGAAGGAAGGAAGGAAGGAAGGAAGGAAGGAAAGGGGGATGCAGGAAGTACAGATGGAAGGAAGGAAGGGAGGAAAGAAGAATAAGACGGGGTCAATTTGACCCGGGAGGACGACACGAGGGTTGAAGATAACTCAACTGCTGCACACAAACTGAAAAACTAAAGGCAGGTTATCCAAATTCAGAAGAAAAAAAGACCTACAGGATTTGAACCATGAAATAGTTACTGTAGTAGAGTGAGTTTGGGGGGGTTGGGGTCTCGTCATCCATAGTCCAGTATAAATGTTAGACTGGTAAATGTCCAATGGAGGCTTTGTGGATGAAAAGATACAACAAATGTTTATCACACATCTGTGCCAGAGAGGAACCACCAACTATCAATCACTGTAATAGTTACAAATGCAGAGAGTAATGTTTGAAGTTGAGCTGTCTATGAATGATTTATTTGTGTTAGAGTCCGTTATGTTCCTGTGCTTCTCTTCTTGTGTTCTCCTTATGCACATTTTAAGACTCCTTAAGTTGTGCAATCAGTTTTCCTGTCAGCAGTGTAGAGGTTACGGTAATTAAATACAGTTTGCATTCCCTGCATCATTTAGCTGATACCAAATTTCCCAGGGGACACTGAAGTGCTCCCACGTCTGCATAACTGATTATAATGAGGGAAAATTGCACAAAATGAGTTTGTGTGTAGATTAAAGTATTAAACGAGGTAATTATCCCCATTTGTTTACTGCTTCTTTTTTTTTTTGCTCCTTGGGTATAACTTGAAAGGTACAAACTCATGCATGACGTGAACTGTATGTATATGTTAAATGTTCAAGCCACAGAGATTCATATTTTCTATCCAAGGGGGGCCAATTGAGATTTAATTGCTGGTTGTATAAGTCGAGGCATGAGGAGACAGGAAGAAAGTAGGTTAAGGTTTTCACCTGATGGCTATTCCAGGCTCTTACCAGGTTGATGGTCCAAGAGATTTATGAGGGAGGGGTTATATCCCTCCTCCTCCGCCTGGGAGTAAAACAGCCGAGCGTCGAAACAAGACAGTCAGGCACCTTCATGTTGCATTGGGAGAAGTCTACGACCTGCACAGCTGTCAACTTCCCATTAGTTCTCTTTAAATCTGCAGAAATAATTGTCCAAAGGTTTATTCATCGTTAATCACAGAAAATATTGTCTCACTGACTTTATTGAAACTTTACAGGTGACTTAAACTGTTCACTTTATTTCAAAAATGGTCCTCCTGCCGATACTTAGCAAAATCATGGTTGTGGGTTTGAAGCAGTGATTCTTCTTTCCTCCCTTCCTTCCTGTACCTATCTGTACTTCTGCATCCCCCTTTCCTTCCCTCCTTCCTTCCTTCTTTCCTTTCCTCCCTTCCTCACTCCTTTCCTTCCTTATTCTTTCCTCCCTTCCTTCTTTACTCCCTCTCTCCTTCTCTCTTTCTTTCCTCTGTTCTTCTTTCCTACCTTTCTTCCTTCCTTCTTTCCTTTCCTCCCTTCTTCCTTCCCTCCTTCCTTCCTTCCTTCCTCCCTCCTTTCCTTCCTTCTTCCTTTTTTCCTTTCCTCCCTTCCTCCCTCCTTCCTTCCTTCCTTCCTTCCTTCCTCCCTCCTTTCCTTCCTTCTTCCTTCCTCTCTTTCTCCCTCCTTTCCTTCCTCCTTTCATTTCCTTTCATTTCCTCCCTTCCTCCCTCCTTTCCTTCCTTCTTCCTTCCTCTCTCCCTCCCTCGCTTCCTTCCTTCCTTGACTGGAGGACAACAGGAGGGTTAAAGACATAATCTTAGGCTCTGTGAAACTGTGATGGGGCATTCTTTAGATAACATGAGTAATAAGTAAGAAAATAAATGGCTTCAAATGAACTGATGATGGAAATAATTGTTAAAATGCAAACAAATGAGACGAGAACATCTGGATTTCTGTTTATAATTGACTTTAAATTGATGATAATTTGATGACAGCAACCTCTTATCATATTAGCAAATAACTGTTTAACCCTTTATTGGGCAAATAATTATATTTGGTAACTTCTGTAAATATCCCAAAATATCCTTCCTTCCTTCCTTCCTTCCTTCCTTCCTTCCTTCCTCCCTGCCTTCTTTCTTCCCTTCCTCTTTTCCTTTCTCCCTCCCTCGTTCCTTATTTCCTCCGTCCTTCCTTCCTTTCCTTCCTTCCATCTGTCCTTCCTCCCTCCCTCTTTCTCTCCTCCCTTCCTTCTTTCCTTCCTCCATCCCCCTTTCTTCATCCTTCCTTCCTTCTTTCTTCCCTTCCTCCCTCCCTCCTTCTCTCTTTCTTTCCTCCCCCTACCTTCCTTTCCTTCCTCCCTCCTTCCTTCCCTTCGTTCCTTCCTTCCTTCCTTCCTTCCTTCCTTCCTTCCTTTCAATGAGTGTCCTATAAAGGGTTAAAACAACACACACGTTATTCCCTTCTTCTTCTTCTTCTTCTTCTTCTTCTTCTTCTTCTTCTTCTTCTTCTTCTTCTTCTTCTTCTTCTTCTTCTTCTTCTTCTTCTTCTTCTTCTTCTTCTTCTTCTTCTTCTCATCTAACATCTCTGATTTACTTCCACTAACTCGTATCAAAGCCACTTTATATAAGGAAGCTCAGATTCTCCAAATTGCCTCCAGAATTCACTACTATTCAGAATTTGTGTTTCATATTTCCTCTCTGAAAAAGAAGATCAGTTTCAGGTGTTTCACAGAACAATCAGCTCCAGCTCTCCAGCTCTCCAGCTCTCCAGCTCTCCAGCTCCTGCCGGTGAAACTCTATCCGAGGAGCACGGCTGCAGTTAAAGCGTGAGAATGGAAACAAGCAGTTTGGAAAAGGACGTGAATGTGATATCTTGCTTATCCAAAATCCCACTCTTTGGCTGAGCCCATTTCCCTGAAAAATGCAGCATCTGTTTTAGTGGTTTGGAGGGTTGGTGACTAATGAAATATCACTGGCAGGCCAATGGTGAGCCTACATGATTGGACCATCAGTCTGCTTCTTTCTCTCTTTTAGAAATAGAGACAAGACATTTGGAGAGTTGTACACACTTAAATTGAATCAGATTATTGTTTTAAAATTGGCTCAAAATCACAAGATTGATGAAATTTTTGTTGTTAAGACTTGGCCAATATACATACAAAGGTGTTTTGGACATCCCTACTGTTTGCATAGTCATGGTGATTTAGCTTTATGGTGTCTCACCCCTGTAAATCTCTCTGTATGATATCACCAATGTAAATGAAATAGTTTTAGTAGTTTCTGCTTTTCAGCTCATGAAGTTTTAAGCTTTCCCTTTACACATCCTGATGAATGAATAATACACTCCGACCCTAAATGAATGAGGATGTAAAACATTTTGAATCACCATATTTTATATATATATTATATATTTATGTATTTCAGTGGTTAGTGTAATTCAAATGAAAGCTCCCATAAGTTCTTTGTTGTTAAGTGATTCGTCAAATGGACAGTAAGTTACTACTCTGATAGCTGAGTAATAGTTTAAGACATTAGAAAGTCCCATTTCCTGCTTACAGCCTCTCAACTGTTATGTTTTGCTGCATTTTTTATTTTATTTTTTTGTCTTATGTGAACTTGAATATCTTTGAGTTTTGAACTGTTGGTCCAAAAACCCCAAAGTCAAGCTCAAGATCTCACCTTGAAGCTTTTGGAAAGAGTGATTAGAAATGTAATGGACCAAATGATTGATCAATTAATTAAGAAGCCATTCAGTAGATTGAAATAGTCTTAAATTACAGCTCTAGTGTAAGAACCTTGCATAATATAACTTGTTTTAATGTTATATAACCAACAGAAACCAACAGATACTTGGGCCTAAAATGAAAGATGACATATTTTAATCTTTCACAACTGAATTTAAAGTATTGTGTAGTTCTAGTTGTTGTACAGCTGAGGGTCCTGCAGCTCGGTGGCAGATGTGTGCAGAGGTTTGGAGGTTTGGAGAGGTTTGGAGGTGTGGGTCATGGGAAGGTGCACCGCTGATGCTCCTCCTTTGTGATGCTGCAGCCTGCAGCAGTCTGTGGTCAGCCGCTGCAGTCCGGCGTGTCGCAGCAGCCGACAAGCGTCTTCAATCCTGCAACTTTAACAGTGACTTTAACACGCCGTGAAGTGTCTGAGGATTTCCTGCAGCTGTTTGTTTTGAGGGAAAAACTGAAAAGAGAGAAACCGACTGAAGACTTTCGGTGAAACGGTGACAGTGTTCGCGCCGTTTGGTGTTTGCAGGACGATGAGACTTGAAACAGTTTGGAAACTTCTCCCGTGCATTGTGTTTTTACTTCCTCACGCAATGCACGCTCAAGCAGGTAAATCCACATCTAACTTATTCAAATACTGTTGAGTTTGACAGTTTGTGTACGAGTTAGCCTCCCTGTGTGCTGCTTACATACATTTATGAGACAAAACATCTTGTTTAACTTCTCTGGTGATGCTCACTGATGACTTCTTTATTTTCCTCAGTGAGAGAAAAATCACAACTTACAAACAAAAACTAGGATGATGATGAAATCTGATGTATTCACTTTGTTTGAAGTCGTAGCTGATCAAGTTCCTCTGGTAGGATTTGTCCTGTCGCCAGAAAGAAGCTGACACCTTCTCATCCATCATGTAGCTGTCATTTAAGGCCACATACTGCACCTCCAAGTCTCATGGTCAAAGTGTAATCTAACGAGCTATCATTGGCCTTTATAGCTCAGACAGGCAGACAGGAGGAGGACTCTGTGAGTTCCTGTTCAGGTGATGAGGACTGAAGTGACCAGGTGCTGAGATTGAAGGATTTAAGGGTGTCTGGTCAGCTCTGACATCACCTGTCATCACCCTCAGCGACGTGTCTGCCTGTCACCATTGTGGCAGACTCAGTCAGACTATCACCTTTCACTTGACCCCTCAGGTCAGGGCCCAAAACTTGCCCCCTTGCTGACGTGCAGGGTGGTACTTCTGTGTCCCGGCTTGAGTCTTTTTTCCTCCTTATTACTTCAATTTTTGTGGTCGTATACTTTTATGGCCATGTTTTAACTTCTGTGGTCACACATCATAAACTTCCCCTCCCCTAAACTCCCTCCCTCATCACCTGTCTTCACTTCCTAATGTGGAGTTAAGCATCCTTTCCTAATTTTCCACATCCTGTAGCCATTAGACTGAAATTTATTTTGACTTCAATATTTGGATTCGTGCGTTGGAGGCATAGTCAGCCATTCAGAAGTCTGGAAACAGGCTCATGTGTCACCTTTTTGCCACTTTTTTCTCTGGCTTTGCTTTTTCCAGCTGGCATTGAACCTTCATGACAAATTAGGATTCATTGTTCATTGCTCCAGAAACAACGGGTTTGTGATAATTATAATCTTAACAGGAATATGCAGGGCAAGAACCTTATGGTGTGTCCTCCCTTACTTGATTTTGATGCTCTGTGTTACAGTTTGAAGATCTGGTGTTTCAGTTTTGTGTGTAATGGCTTACTTGCTGCATAATATAAGGTTAACGGGAACATATCGTCTATATTTATCTTTACGTGAACTACTTATTTATTGTGTACTGGCCCCTTTATATATATCCTCTCAGTTCAGCCCCTTTCTGAAGCTTCAGGAAACTTCCTCCGGCTCCAGAGGCTAGTAGTAGAAGGACTGTCACCTCTTTTTGTCATTCTTTACTCAAAATGGCAACTTCTAAAAAATACATCTGTACATGCTCGGGTTGAAATCCGATCTGAAATGTGCAAGTACACATGGCAGACAGCCTGTGGAAGAATATTAGTATAGCCATATATGTGGGCAGGAGGAAATGATCTGACGTCAGTTCGATGAGGAAGTAGAGCAGGGGTGTCAAACATGTGGCCCGCGTGCCAGATATGGCCCGCCGAGGGGTGCGATCCAGACCACTTGCCATCCTGTGCTCTTTTCCTTCCTTCCATCTGTCCTTCCTACCTTCCTTCCATCTGTCCTTCCTTCCTACCTTTCTTTCTTCTGTCCTTCCTTCCATCTGTCCTTCCTTGCTTTCTTCCATCTGTCCTTCCTTCCTACCTTTCTTTCTTCTGTCCTTCCTTCCATCTGTCCTTCCTTGCTTTCTTCCTTCTGTCCTTCCTTCCTTCTGTCCTTCCTTCCTTCCATCTGTCCTTCCTACCTTCCTTTTTTCCTTTCTTTGTTCCTTCCATTCTTCCTTCTGTCTTTCCTTTCTTTCTTCCTTCTGTCCTTCCTTCCTTCCATCTGTCCTTCCTACCTTCCTTTTTTCCTTTCTTTGTTCCTTCCATTCTTCCTTCTGGCCTTCCTTCCTTTCTTCCTTCTGTCCTTCCTTCCATCTGCCCTTCCTTCCTTTCTTCCTTCTGTCCTTCCTTCAATTCTTCCTTCCTTCCTTCCTTCCATCTGCTCTTCCTTCCTTCCTTCCTTCCTTCCTTCCTTCCTTCCTTCCTTCCTTCCTTCTGTCTGTCCGTCCTTCACTATCTCTCTTTCCTACCTTTTGCCTGTCTTTCCTTCCTTCCCTTCTTATTTCCTTCCTTTCTTCCTTCTTTCCCTCCATCTTTTTAATGATCCGGCCCACATGAGATCAAATTGGTCTGTATGTGGCCCTTGAATGAAAATGACTTTGACACCTCTGAGGTAGAGGTAAGGGCTGAAACCTACTGACTTTAACTTTAAATCTCATTGCTGCTTATTTATATATGGATTGTAATGTGACAGAGAAATACTGAAAATTCAGAGCAAAGGTTTTAATCAAACTAAAGCCAATAAAGAAACCCATAGCAGGTTCATTCAGCCATGTTTATGAGGTTTCATCTTAACATGATCTTTCTCTCTGACTGACTTTTGTAGTCAGCAGTTCATTCACTCAGCCGCCTCTGGTCCGCCTGTTTCCGTGACATCTTTCATAATCCTTTAATTAAGTTTCCTGCAGATGTGAGATGTCTTTGCTTTTATTTTATTGACTGCTCTAATGATCCTAAAGCACTCAAGCTGTGTTTTTAAGAGTCCTCTTTTTAACCTTTAACCTGCGGGCCCCCTGATTTGTCTGTGTTGCAGTTTTAGGACTTCCTTCCACTCAGCTAAGTTTTAAAGAGGATGTATTTCATATAGAGTGTTTTATTTCTTATAATCAAATTAGTGTCCCTCTTGTTTTAAATTCACACTTGACCTCAAACTGAGAAGAGGTTTTTGACAGGCTGACAGGCTGATGAATACCATGTACTTGGTCTCCTTCTACATTTCATGTGACCCATATCTTAAAATGGACCATACGGACAACAGTCACATCCTGATTAGAGATGTCTTAATAATAATTTATAAGTTTGGTTTGGCTCCAGCTCAGGTCTTCTTCCTTCTGGTGTTTGAAGCTCTTTTATAATAAAGACAGGAAGGTGATTCATCAGCTGTAGTTTCAACTTCTAAACTACAGATGACACACCTGATCATGACCTGGTGGGGAAGATAGATAAAAATGGCGCAGGTGTGAAAAGATAATTTACCAACTGGAGCTCTTTTATATAATATTATTTGACTATTGGGTAGTTAAATCTGTAAAAATGCATCATATTTTATATGATTATCATATTTTTTGTATATAAAATGAAATAATAACATCATGCTTTCTCCTTCATATCAATGCATTTCATGACCTGTGTGCAAACCTCCATGCTGGACAGTACTGCAACTTTTTTTTATCAGCTTTGAAATTCAATTTTAAATGTTTATCTTAAACTCAGACCAGCTTGAAATGCATTTCCACAATGCACTATTTGGATAACCTGAGGAAAACCTTCTATACATGAATGACATGTTAGTAGAATATAAACCCAGTAGAGCTCTGAGATCTACTGACTCAGGTCAGATAGTTGAGCCCAGAGCTCTGAGATCTACTGACTCAGGTCAGATAGTTGAGCCCAGAGCTCTGAGATCTACTGACTCAGGTCAGATAGTTGAGCCCAGAGTTCAAACTAAACATGATGAAGCAGCTTTTACACAACTGGAACAAACTAGCAGCAGAACTGAAATCATTTTTAAATCCAGGTTAAAAACATTTCTCTTCTCCTGAGCTTATGATTGAGCTCTTTTAAAGCACTTTACATTTTAATCTTTCATTTGCACTCTATGTCCTTTTAATGATTTTAAAGCTAATTTATTATTTTATGCTGCAATCTTATATTTAATGCTCTATTCTAGTATTTTATTTCTCTTTCTATTTTTCTGTACTTTGTTTTTATTATGGGGGGGGGGGGGTTAATTATATGTTTTAATGTTTCTCAAATTACATGTTTTTCTGTTTTATGTAAAGCACATTGAGTTACCATTGTGTATGAAATGCGCTATATAAATAAAACTGCCTTGCCTATGTATTGATCACTGGTTTTGACAGTGTTATTGTACATACAGTAGTTATGTTGTCTGCTTGGCTGCAGTTCTCCCTCCAGAGTGTGCCCCGGGCGGCCACTCGGTCCTCGACAACCCCTACCGAAGCATCACCTTCAGCTCCAGCTGGCTGCAGCAGTCGTCCCTGCAGGACTTCATCTGTGATCACTCCCTCGCTCCGGGCTGGTACCAGTTTCAGATTTTTGACAAGCCGGCCAGCATGCCCACCAAGTGTGTGGAGGTAAACATCTTTGCAAAGACACAGACTGGAGAATTTGTTGTTTCCCTTTGTCGTTCAGTATAAAAACTATATTAATATATTCAGTAACATTTATGCTGTGGGTTACAGGATTTAGTGTTTTTATCTGTTTAGACCAGAGGTGTCAAACTCATTTTCATTCAAGGGCCACATACAGACCAATTTGATCTCATGTGGGCTTGATCATTAAAAAGATGGAAGGAAAGAAGGAAGGAAATAAGAAGGGAAGGAAGGGAAGACAGGCAAAAGGAAGGATGGAAGGAAGGAAAAGAAGGAAGGAAAAGAAGATGAAGGAAGGAAGGAAGGAAAAGAAGATGAAGGAAGGAAAGAAAGAAAGAAGAAAGGAAAAGAAGATGATGGAAGGAAGGAAGGAAAGAAGAAAGGAAAAGAAGATGATGGAAGGATGGAAGGAAGGAAGAAATGAAAAGAAGATGAGGAAGGAAGGAAGGAAAGAAGGAAGGAAAAAAGATGAAGGAAGGAAGGAAGGAAGGAAGAAATGAAAAGAAGACGAGGAAGGAAAGAAAGAAGGAAGAAAGGAAAAGAAGATGAAGGAAGGATGGAAGGAAGGAAGAAATGAAAAGAAGACAAGAAAGGAAGGAAGGAAAGAAGGAAGGAAAAAAGATGAAGGAAGGAAGGAAGGAAGGAAGGAAGAAATGAAAAGAAGACGAGGAAGGAAAGAAAGAAGGAAGAAAGGAAAAGAAGATGAAGAAAAGATGGAAGGAAGGAAGGATGGAGGGAAGGAAACAAAGAAGCAAAGAAGTAAGAAAGGGAGGAAGGAAAGAAGGACAGATGACAGAAGGGTATAGGAAGGAAAAGAAGACAGGGAAGGAAAGTGGGCCGGATTGGACACCTTGGCGGGCCGGTTCTGGCCCACGGGCCGCATGTTTGACACCCCTGGTTTAAACTAATGTACAGCAAGTCATGTCTACTTCACATTACAGCTAATCATTTTCAAATCCAAAAAAATTGTGCCAAAATGTTTTTTTCAACCTTCCCAGACAGCTTCATTTGAGTATTTTATGAAAATCAATGAGCAGACTTGAGTTGCAATCCATCATAGTAAACATCAAGTCTGTATTTTTCTTTCCAAAGTTACAACACTAGCGTTAAAGTGCATGCTTTTCAAATCAATCTCACTTAAACTCTGCTAATGGTTTCTTAATATCGAACAGAAAAGACTCCATAAATCTAATCTTTTACTAATATTGTGTTCATTGGAAGTTGCTCTTTACAATGTGAGTGTCATCCAAATGTTCAAATGTTTAAACCAGAGGTGTCAAACTCATTTTCATTCAAGGGCCACATACAGACCAATTTGATCTGATGTGGGCCGGTTCATTAAAAAGATGGAGGGAAAGAAGGAAAAAAGAGAGGAAGGAAGGACAGATGGAAGGGAGGAAGGAAGGAAGGAAAGAAAAAAGAAAGAAAGGGAGGAAGGAAGGAAGGAAGGAAAACAAGACAGGAAGGAACAAAGGAAAAAAGAAAGAAAAAAAGGGAGGAAGGAAGGACAGAAGGAAGGAAGGAAGGACGGACAGATGGAAGGGAGGAAGGAAAGATGGAAAAAAGGAAGGAAGGGAGGAAAGAAGGAAGGAAGGAAAACAGACAGGAAGGAAAGTGGGCCGGATTGCATACCTCGGCGGGCCGGTTCTGGCCCACGGGCCGCATGTTTGACACCCCTGGTCTAAATGGAATAGTTTCAACATTTTAAGATATATATGCTTTTTTATTTTTTTACTTGAGAGTTAGATGAATAGACTGATACTATACTTTTTTTATTTGTATGTTAAATATAAGTTTAGAAAGATATGGAACATTGTAGTAGGCATGACATGATAACCGTGTTCAAGGTTCACCGCGATTTGAAAAAGCCACGATAACCGAAACCACCAAATGTTCTGTCATATCGTTCCTGAGGTATGAGCTGTTTTTAGTCTGGTCAAAGACAGGAAGTGCTGGTCCTTCCTTTCCTTCCTCCCTTCCTTCTTTCCTTTCCTTCCTTCTTCCTCCCTTCCTACCTTCCTACCTCCCTCCCTCCCTCCTTTCATTCCTTCTTTCCTTCCTCCCTTCCTTTCCTTCCTTCTTCCTCCCCTCCTTCCTCCCTCCCTTCTCTCTTCCGTCCTTCATTCCTTCCCTCCCTCCTAACTTCCTTCCCTCCTTCCTTCCTTCCTCCTTTCCTTCCTCCCTCCCTCCCTTCCTTTATTGTTTCCTTCCTTCCTTCCCTTCCTTCCTTGACTCGAGGACAACAGGAGGACGAGCTTAATCTCTGTTTAGGAAAAGGGAGTGACTCTCACTTTTTAGTCTGGTTATAGACAGGAAGTGCTGGTCAAAGACAGGAAGTGCTGGTCAAAGACAGGAAGTGCTGGTCAGAAATCCGTCAGGTGGTGCAGCTGCAGCGTAGAGTATCACGACCCCTCACACTGTCATTACAGATTCAGGTTAAATGAACATGTCTGTCTTTATTTTTCTTCCTTTTAGGAACATTTTAGAGCTGGAATCACAATACCTCCATACTGTGAAACCGTGATATTTGTTCTTATGGTTATCATACCGCCAGAATCTCATACCGGCCCATGCCTACATTGCAGCATATGTTACTTCAAGCACCAGGAAACCTTGCAGCAGTTGTGTCAGTTAACATGGGACTGAATGTCGAAGCACTTTTTCTCCTTGAGCTACTGTAGCTTGGATTGTACGTCATTACTTTGGACAAAAGCATCTGCTAAATGAATAAATGTAATGTAAATCTAAATATGCTTCCAATCCCAGCAGACAGCTTAACTTTGCACATTCTTGTAAAAAATAACAAGTTGTGTTTCTTATGTGGAGTTACTGTACATACTGAAACCATTGCTTTGGGTCGGTGGGTGTATTCTTAAGCTTTGGACAGAGGTTTCATATGGATTGGACAGATGGTGAGAGAGGTTTTGATCCTCGCATCTGACGCTCATGCTAGAAAGTGATAGCTGTTTCCCAAAATGTCAGACTATTCCTTTAACATGTGGAGATTCAATGAAGGTTTGCTGAGCATGCAAAGCTAGTTGTCTGCACTGTTACAAGCTGCTCCACTGTCAAGAAACTTCACTTCATCAGTTTTTGGCATTAAGATACTTTATAAGATATACAGTTTCCAGCTCAAGCTATGTAACTCTTCAGCTTCTCATGTTAACAGACTGATGTGGTTACACTGATTTATGTTAAGACACTGCAAACGGTTTCCTCACAAATGTTTGGAGAGAGATTTTTTTCTGGGTCACAAAGAAAAAAGAGATCTGGGGAAAACTCTCCATACTTGAATTTCTGTGGTAGAAGAAGTCCAATACAGACGACACAGAATTAGACGATTGAAATTCAAGTCATATTTCAAGGTGGCCGAGAAGCTGACTGTGACCTCAGTGGAAGGTCGTAATATTCTCATGACCCCACCAATTAAAGAGTTTCCATCTAATCACGTCAATCACTTTTGTATTCTCATTTCAAAAGCATGTGGTGAACTCTTCTTGTGTTAAAGATTAGCGTTCTCTCTGCTGTGACCTCATCTGTGACCTCATGTAGAGAAACGAGGTGGTCTTCGTCTTCGTCCTCGAGCTTGTGTTGTTTGTCTGATATGCATATACACATGTGGACACACACATTTATCAGTGTGTGTGTGTGTGTGTGTGTGTGTGTGTCTACATATTTATGAAGGAGATTGCAAGGAGAGCTGGAATGTGTCTCATTTCCTGCGGGCTGCCTGCTGTGAGGAGCCTGCAGGATCCATCTGAAGTGTCAGCCTCCCTCTGCCTTTCCAGGGCATCGTCTCTCTCCCAGGGTGACGGATCACCACAGGAGTGGGCGGAGGACGGAAGAGAGGATCGCTGTGAACATGTGTTACATAATAAAGCGATGTCTTCATGAGGATGGCGGATAAATGGCTTGTGGATTTGTCAGGCCAAGGATTTCTTTAACCCTTTATAGGACACTCATTGAAAGGAAGGGAGGAAGGAAGGAAGAAAGGAAGGATGGATGGAAGGAAGGGTAGGAAGGAGGGAGGAAGGAAAGGAAGGAAGGACAGAGGAAAGAAGGAAGGAAGGAAGGTAGGGGGGAGGAAAGAAAGAGAGAAGGAGGGAGGGAGGAAGGGAAGAAAGAAGGAAGGAAGAAGAAAGGGGGATGGAGGAAGGAAAGAAGGAAGGGAGGAGAGAAGGAGGGAGGGAGGAAGAACAGATGGAAGTAAGGAAAGGAAGGAAGGAAGGACAGAGGAAGGAAAGAAGGAAGGGAGGAGAGAAGGAGGGAGGGAGGAAGGACAGATGGAAGGAAGGAAAGGAAGGAAGGACGGAGGAAATAAGGAACGAGGGAGGGAGAAAGGAAAAGAGGAAGGGAAGAAAGAAGGAAGGAAGGAAAGAAGGAAGGAAGGATATTTTGGGATATTTACAGAAGTTACCAAATATAATTATTTGCCCAATAAAGGGTTAAAGGGGAATTAACTACAGTAATTGGTACAAAGTAGTTTTGTCAGTTGTACTCGCTGTGGTGACATCTTTGGGGCAAAGCCGACATTATTACTGTGTGCTCTATCTTTATTTTTTGAGTTTTGTCCTCCGTGAATAAGTTTCACTTTGTCAGCTTTTAGTTTTTGGGGATGTTTTCTCTTTTTTTTGTTCAGTCATGTTGGTAGCTACTGTTTGTACTTCCAATTTCTTCTTCTCTTACTTCTCCCAAACACTTTTTTGATGTTGAAACTAAACATATATCAGACATTGAGAATAAAAAATGAGCAACCTTTCATTAGTATGTCACATTTTACCGTTTACAGCAGGGGTGGCAAACATGCGGCCCGTGGGCCAGATCCGGCCCGCCGAGGGGTCCAATCCGGCCCACTTTCCTTCCTGTGTTCTTTTCCTTCCTACCTTCCTTTATCCTTTCTTCGTTCCTTCCTTCCTTTCATCTGTCCTTCCTACCTTCCTATTTTCCTTTCTTCCTTCCATCTGTCCTTCCTCCCTTTCTTCCTTCTGTATTTCCTTCCATCTGTCCTTCCTCCCTTCCTTCCATCTGTCCTTCCTCCCTTTCTTCCTTCTGTACTTCCTTCCATCTGTCCTTCCTCCCTTTCTTCCTTTTGTCCTTCCTCCCTTTTTTCCTTTTGTCCTTCCTCCCTTTATTCCTTCTGTCCTTCCTCCCTTTCTTCCTTCTGTACTTCCTCCATTTCTTCCTTCTGTACTTCCTTCCATCTGTCCTTCCTCCCTTTCTACCTTCCATCTGTCCTTCCTCCCTTTCTTTCGTCTGTCCTTCCATCCATCTGTCCTTCCTCCCTTTCTTCCCTCCTTCCTTTTGCCTGTCTTTCCTTCATTCCCTTCTTATTTCCTTCCTTCCTTCCTTCTTTCCTTCCATCTTTTTAATGATCTGGCCCACATGAGATCAAATTGGTCTGTATGTGGCCCTTGAATGAAAATGAGTTTGACACCTCTGGTTTACAGCAATGTAACACCCAAAATATTTGAACTCTCACCAAACTATATCAATTTTCTCTATTCTGTCCATCTCTGCACATCCAGGTGAACCACTGTGGCACCCAGGCCCCAGTGTGGCTGTCTCTGGGTGAGGGTGAGTCTCTGCCGGGTCCGCTGGAGGTCAAGCAGCTGACGGCGTGCGCTGCGTGGCAGTTCTTCACGAGCAGCAGCAAAGACTGCTGTCTGTTCCGCATCCCGGTCACTGTACGTAACTGTGGCGATTTCTACGTTTACCTGCTGCAGCCCACGCAGGGATGCATGGGATACTGTGCTCAGGGTAAGTCAGAAAAGAAAGACACACTTAAAAAATATACAATACAACCAATTTAAACATGCAATAGTTGATTTTTTGGAACATTTAGGGGCAGCTCTAAACTCAAAACTGATAAATGATCACCTTTCAAGTTGATATATGACACACTGAGCATTAAAACATTAACATTCCTTTGGAGTCGGAGCCAGTCGGAGCCAGTTGGAGCCAGTCGGAGCCAGTCGGAGCCATCATGCTAAATGCTCTCACCATCTAGTTGCTAAATTTGTCTTTTTCTTGGAGAATAGCTGCCTGCTGCACCCAAAAATGAGCTTAAAAAGGTGCGATAAAGCTCTAGTTGAGGGAAACTGCAGAGTTGGGTGATTACGCTCTGTGGGTTCATCACGTTAAGCAACAGCTTTCACTTACAACTAGTCATGTGATGCATTGTTAATATATTGGAAATAGCTAATACAGTGCTCCCACCGAGGGGTGCGATCTGGCCCACTTGCCATCCAGTGCTCTTTTCCTTCCTTCCATCTGTCCTTCCTACCTTCCTTTTTTCCTTTCTTCGTTCCTTCCTTCCTTCTGTCCTCCCTTCCATCTGCCTTCCTTCCTTCCTTTTTTCCTTTCTCCGTTCCTTCCTTCTGTCTGTCCGTCCTTCACTGTCTTTCTTTCCTACCTTTCTTCCCTCCTTCCTTTTGTCTGTTTTTCCTTCCTTCCCTTCTTATTTCCTTCTTTCCTTCCATATTTTTTAATGATCCAGCTCACATGAGATCAAATTGAATGAAGAAAATGAGTTTGACACCCCTGGCTTAAAGTGTGTTGTTGCATTCACAGTAAAGTATACAGTTTATAGAATATAATGAATCATTTACAGTACACACAAAGATGCTGTAGACTGGAGCTTTGTTTGAGGTACCTGCCGGTCAATTAGACATTTCTATTTTCATTGGTCATGGTTTATTAACTATAATGGCTGCATAATGTGGTTGTTTCTTGTCATAACATCTTAGAGACAGCTCACATGAAATAAGAATGTACTGATATCGTGCATAACCTAACGACAGAAGCAGGATTCGAACAAGACAGCATGAGAGTTATGAGTTTGCAGCTTCCCCCCTCACCCCCCTCACCCCCCTCCATCACATCAAAGCATTTTTTGATCCTGACAACACATCCAACTCAACATGCAGCGAGGCAGAGATTACCCCCCAACCTTATCAGAGGAGTAACACTTCTCGCCAAAAGACTAAAACTTCTTTCCAGATAAGCAGAGAGAAGCGAGAAGTCTCCTCTCTGCCATGAAGTATAATCTATTATGTTAATTAAACTTCACTTTTGAGGCTTTCCATTGGTTCATAATCGACTGCTGTAATCACTCTCCTATTTTTTTTTTTTTTTTACAGAGACGTCGGACGCTCTACCCACAGCGTCGCTGCCCTGCGGCCCTGACGAGGTGAACGTCGAAGGAACATGTGAAAGTAAGGACCCCGCTGCTGTGTTTACGGCCTACGCTTGTCTCCTCATGTTAGGTCAAACACCAAAACAATCAGGAGGTCAGGGAGTTACCATGTGGTCAGGAATGCACCGCTGGCCCCCTTACCGCTCCTCTTAATGAGCTGAGCATGTGTCCCGGTGTCCGCTGGGCCCCGTCTCCATGGTGACGGCCCTCGGCCAGGTTGTGAATTATGCCGCTGCAGGTTTTTAGGAAGCTGGCAGAGGTGGATGGGAGGGAGGTTTAATTTGAGGTAGACAAAAGATCACTGAACACTGATCTGTTCATTAACTTGTTTTAAATAAATTACACAAGCTCACGTTTCTGCTTCTGAATGAATCGAGCAGACCCAGCTGAAGATTTTCTGGAAAGAAATGCTCATGAGAATGAATTCATGTTCCTTGGCAATACTTTTCTACACAATTATTAGCTGCACTGTAAATTATTATTACTTCATTTAGACTTAGTGTTAGTATTACCTTCTCCTACTGGGGCATGTTGCTCATTAACCCCACCGAGAATAGAAATTGGAACTAGACTCCAGCTAGATATTAGTAAATGTTGTGCTTATAATTGTAAATTAATTATAAGCAGTAGACAAATAAAGTTAATGATATCACATACAGAAGCTAAACTGCAAAGTTATTTCCTGAACATATGGTCCTTGATCAAATATGGATTTACTTTACATTCCTAGAGTTAGAAATCCCTGAAAGACTATGTAGACCCCTGGATGTTAAACCCATTTATGATTATTGAACATGGTGATTAATATGCTGCTGTAACTTTTTTGGAAGGCTTTCCACAAGATGTTTTAACCCTCCTGTTGTGCTCAGGTCAAGGAAGGAAGGAAGGAAGTGAGAAAAAAGGAAATGAGGAAGGAAGGAAGGAAGGAAGGAAGGAAGTAACGAAGGAAGGAAGGAGGAAAAGAGAAAGGAAGTAAGGAGAGGAAAGAAGGAATGAGGAAGGAAGGAAGGAAGGAGAAAAAGAGGAAGGAAGTAAGGAGAGGAAAGAAGGAATGAGGAAGGAAGGAAGGAAGGAAGGAAGGAGAAAAAGAGGAAGGAAGGAAGGAAGGAAGGAAGGAAGGAAGTGAGAAAGGAAGGAAGTGAGAAAAAAGGAAATGAGGAAGGAAGGAAGGAAGGAAGGAAGGAGGAAAAGAGAAAAGAAGTAAGGAGAGAAGGAAGGAAGGAAGGAGGAAAAGAGGAATGAAGTAAGGAGAGAAGGAAGGAAGTGAGGAACAGTCAAAAGAGATGGGGTCAATTTGACCCGGGAGCACAACAGGAGGGTTAACCTGGCTGCAGAGATTTGTCTCCATTCAGGCACAAGTCTATTAGAGAAGTCTGCCATGATAAGTTCGGTCAAGTTCTTCCACACCAAACTCAGAAAAACGTATTTTATGGACTTGACCACGAGGGTTTAAACTGTGCCATAAAGTTTGAAGCACATCATTATTGTTGTTTATGGTATTTCTTATGAACTTTTCTACTTTCTACAGACCAATTTGATCTCATGTGGGTCGGATCATTAAAAAGATGGAGGGAAAGAAGAAAATAAGAAGGGAAGGAAGGAAAGACAGGCAAAAGGAAGGAGGGAGGAAAGGTAGGAAAGAGAGATAGTGAAGGGCAGACAGACAGAAGGAAGGAAGGGAGAAAGGAAGAAAGGAAGGAAGGACAAATGGAAGGAAGGACAGAAGGAAGAAAGGAAGGAATGACAGATGGAAGGAAGAAAGGAAAGAAGGACAGAAGGAAGAAAGGAAGGAAGGACAGAAGGAAGAAAGGAAGGAAAGACAGATGGAAGGAAGGACAGAAGGACGAAAAGAAGCAAGGACAGATGGAAGGAAGGACAGAAGGAAGAAAGGAAGGAAAGAACAAAGAAAGGAAAAAAGGAAGGTAGGAAGGAAGGAAAGGACAGTTGGAAGGAAGGAAAAGAGCACTGGATGGCAAGCGGGCCGGATCACACCCCATGGCGGGCCGTATCTGGCCCGCGGGCCGCATGTTTGACACCCCTGATCTACTGTATTCTCAGACAATAAATGAGATTGAAAAAGAAGCCACTACACTACTAACTCTAACTCTAACTCTAAGGAAGCATTAGTGAGTTTTGCTTTCTGAGGTGTGAATAAACCTTTATATGAGGAGATTAAAGAAAGCAATGAGTCAAGATACAGATCCTTCTCTATTTCTTTCCTACCTTCCTCACTTCCTTCTTTCCTTCCTTCCTTCTTTCCTTCCTTCCTCTCTCCCTCCCTCCTTCTTTATTTCCTCCGTCCTTCCTTCCTCAGTTCCTTCTTTACTTTCCTCTCTTCCTTCCTTCCTTCCTCCCTGATTGTCTCTTCCTTTCATTCCCCTCTCTTTCCTCCCTTCCTTCTTTCCTCACTCACTTCCTTCTTTCCTTCCCCCTACCTTCTTCACTTCCTTCTTTCCTTCCTTCCTCTTTTCCTTTCTCCCTGCCTCCCTCCTTCTTTCTTTCTTCCGTCCTTCCTCCCTTCCCTCTTTCCTTCCCTCCCTTCCTTCCTTCCCTCCTCCCTCCCTCCCTCCCTTCCTTCCTTGACTTGAGGACAACAGGAGGGTTAATAACAACTGGCGTAAATGTCATCTAATCAACCCCACCACTCTGTCTCTTTCTCCCCATGTCAGCCAAGCAGCCTCCGACTCCATCTACACCCGTCATCGTCTCGGAGGTGATGGGGAACTCCGTCTACTTGAAGTGCAGCTTCGAGAGCAGCTCCAACACCTCCCTTGGTTTCGTGTTGGCCTGGTCCCGCCTTTCACCGCAGGGCAGCAAAGAGGAGCTCAAACAGGAAACCACCATCCAGACCTCCGCCTTCATCGAGCTGGACGGCTTTAACCTCCGGCTGGGAGACAAGGTGATGCAGGGCTGCAGTGGGGTCACATGATCTTTATTGGGTCAGTTTCAGGATGAGTGCACGTTGAGATTTTAGTCGAGATGACGACTAAAAGATTGGAGGGGGTGAACTCAAGAGAAGAGCGAGAACTTAATGAAGTAAATCCAATGAAAAAACACAAGATGAAATAGGCAACAGATAGTAAAGGCTTCATACTTCAACATCCAGGTAATTTAATGACAAAACTTTATTGGTAGCACTCCGTCAAGCTTTTGTATCTATTAGCATTGGGCTAACAATATCCATAAGAAAAGCAGCCATGTCTAACTAAAATAGTAGGGCTGTCAGTGTTAATGCGTTAATCGCGATCAGATTAATGCTTCCATAACGCGTTATTTTTTTAAAATTGCCTTTTAATGTTGCAAGCCTTTTTGTCCCTTCTACTCCCCCGTAGACGGCTCCTCTAGCTGTAGCGCTATGCTTTGAAGTGGCCTCCTGCAGTAAACCTACCGCGCTGATGGAAAGTAATGATGATTGAGGCAGCTCTTGTATGCATATGTTAAAGTGTGATGATGCTGCCTGATGAAGGTCTGAGAGACTGAAACATTATTTATTAAAACTGGGACAGTGTGTAGGAGCTTTTTTTTTTAATTTTTAGGCTTGTATTTATGAAATTAGTTAAACTGACACCTGACTGTTTATGGTTAGTGTTAGCTCTGATAACAGTCTCTGTGCAATGTCACACTTGAATATATAGTATGAAAGCGAAAGTGAATCTCACATTCAAAGTTGCATGTTATCCCAGAGAGCTATTATGGATCTTAGACACCCCCACATTAGCAATAAAAACATGGAGAACCAAATTAAACTCTGCAATATGTTTTAGAAAGATGCTTTTAATAGTGAAGGCCATCCAAGGATACATCCACAGCAAAGGAAACTGTACATATACAGACAGTAAAACACGGCTCACTTTCCTCCGCTGACTCAGAGAATACATTCCTCTAAAGAAGGAAGGAAGGAGGGAAGGAAGGATGGAAGGACAGTAGGAAGGAAGGAGGGAAGCAAAGAAGAAAGGAAAGAAGGAAGGAAGGATGGAAGGACAGAAGGAAGGAAGGACAAAGGGAAGGAAGGATGGAAGGACAGAAGAAAGGAAGGATGGAAGGACAGAAGGAAGGAAGGAAGCATAGAAGGAAGGAAGGAAGCATAGAAGGAAGGAAGGACAAAGGG